>NC_043980.1:19848682-19943682 GCF_902150065.1 Myripristis murdjan
CAGGCCCATGTCCACATTCATGGAGTCTTGTGGTTTCGTGCTGCAGCAACTCTGAGCACCCCAGACGAAGCTCCTGTTTCAAGCTGGGTCAGTTAGCCACAGCCTACCATGACTGCTCACACTGCTAATTCACTACTCACTTTATTAACAAGTGACCTTACAAAGGTTATACAGCACACCCAATTTCAGGTAGAAATTCTCAGTGAGTGTTTGCATGCACTGTCTGCATGCACACATAGGTCAGACAGTCAACAAGCAAAAGCCTATGTGACTAGATACACTTCTCTAGAAAGATACCATTCTAATGAATTAGAAGCTTTTTTATCAAAAGAAAGGAGAAAAAATATGTAAAAGCATTTTTAACATTCTTAACATTTTTACCCACAAATCTGACATTTTACCACACAATGGAAAGTAGGCTATGTATTTTAACCATACTCCTTTAACAAACCCTCCAAGTGGAGACTGATGACTAAGTTTTATCTGGCACATTTAAAATTCCGGTTTTGGCCTCCTTTAACATCAGCACCACCAGTTTAACATCAGCACCACATTTAAGACAAAATAATGCATTTCATCCTCTTCGGTTGGCACTGATTACTGCTTGGATAACAGCTCATAAACAATTTCAAGCAGCTTTTGCTCCACAGCATCCAGTGCCCTCTTCCTTCTCCGCAGTGCAGAGGTGGAAGGTGTTTTGCTAGAAGTCCTTGATGATGCTTGTTCCCCTCTGCTACCAGGCTTGCGAGCTGCACTTAGTCTGGCATCTGGGGGATTCAAACCACCTGCAGTGGTGCCCTGCTCTTGGGTGTCCGTGAGTGGAGCTGTGGTGGCCTGCCCCAGCTCAAATGGTATTGATGCATATGATCTGCTTTCCTCTCACCCTGTAGTCCACTGGGACCTGCACTGTCTCTGGATGAGGTGCTTTCCTGCAGGTTGGTTTTACAGCTAAAACAAAGTGTTGATATTAGGGATGGCTCGATACCACTATTTCACATCCGATACCGATACCGATACTGCAGCCTTGAGGATCGGCCGATACCGATCCGATTCTTTTTGTCACTCTAAAAGTTGTTAATAATAGGTGGATGTAACTTGCTTGATACTGGCATCTAAAAACACCACATTCACTGTACAACAACTATTCTGGTCCCCTAAAGAAAGAAGGAAAATATGTGACAACAACTGAACTAAATTGGAAATCTTAATGCATTCATACAGCGAGTTTGAACACGTTTTTTTTTTTTTTTTTTTTAAGTGCAACACCGCTGCAACGGTGTTGCAGACGGCGTGGGAGAACATTGCTGCTCGGGTCAATGCGTAAGTTTAAAAGTAGTCCATTGCAATCAATAATATTACAGAGGAAAACTGCTTGAATTACTGCTGGCCTATTAATTTATTTCATTTAGGTGACGTGGAACGGTAACGCTCAAAAAGATAATTGTCTGGAAATGCTAAAACATCTATGCGCGGTCTTATAACCATCTCCCGACGAATATTTAATTCTCTGCGCAGTAACACTGCACCTTCATCCACGGGATCGTTGTCGAAAGGACATGCCATGTTCGTGAAAAAAAGACGCCATCTAACTACTAATGGACTTCAAATAAAGGCCTACTGACTGTTTTTTTTTTTTAAATCATTAAAAAAAAAAAAAAAGTAACAGACGGCAGAACTAATACGCCACGCCAAAACTCGCCTGCTGACTGAATGAATGAGGAAGTTAAATACGGTGTGTGGCTGAAAGAGGGTGGACACAGAGAGAAACTCAAGGTTTCATGAGAAAAACCTGGTCCTGAGAGGTTAGTTTCATGGAGTCTGTTACTGCAGTAACTGACCGAGAGCTTAAGTTACCTCCCTCTGTGAAACAGGCTAGAGTTAGCCCTCTTTCTCTGCTTTGAGTTACCTCCCTTTGTGAAACGGAAAACTCAGAGTTTCCCTCATTTCAGGGTTAACAGACTCTGAGTTTTCACTAAACCTGCTTTGTGAAACGGACCCAAGATTTGCTGCACCAAAACAAAAACGGTTCGCTTTTCTTTGCACTCGCCTGTAAAAAGTCTCTGTACTCCTTTCCATGATGCTTCTTCAGATGCCTTATTAAGTCCGTTGTGTTAAAACATCCAGTTTTGCTACCACCCCTTGAGATACTCATACTGCAAACGTTGCGCTTTTGTCCTCCGTTAACGTAAAGTTAACGCAGGACATGACTACAGCTCTGCAGCTCTCACGTGACAAAAACACAGGCACATGGCAACCATGACGACAGCTCGTCTGTGTTACGGCATGTCGCGCAAAGTGAAGTTGAGGATATACACTATATTACCAAAAGTATTCGCTCACCTGCCTTTACTCATACTATGAACTGAAGTGCCATCCCATTCCTAACCCATAGAGTTCAATATGATGTCGGTCCACCTTTTGCAGCTATTACAGCTTCAACTCTTCTGGGAAGACTGTCCACAAGGTTGAGGAGAGTGTTTATAGGAATTTTTGACCATTCTTCCAAAAGCGCATTGGTGAGGTCACACACTGATGTTGGTCGAGAAGGCCTGGCTCTCAGTCTCCGCTCTAATTCATCCCAAAGGTGTTCTATCGGGTTCAGGTCAGGACTCTGTGCAGGCCAGTCAAGTTCATCCACACCAGACTCTGTCATCCATGTCTTTATGGACCTTGCTTTGTGCACTGGTGCACAGTCATGTTGGAAGAGGAAGGGGCCCGCTCCAAACTGTTCCCACAAGGTTGGGAGCATGGAATTGTCCAAAATGTTTTGGTATCCTGAAGCATTCAAAGTTCCTTTCACTGGAACTAAGGGGCCAAGCCCAGCTCCTGAAAAACAACCCCACACCATAATTCCTCCTCCACCAAATTTCACAGTCGGCACAATGCAGTCTGAAATGTACCGTTCTCCTGGCAACCTCCAAACCCAGACTCGTCCATCAGATTGCCAGATGGAAAAGCGTGATTCATCATTCCAGAGAACGCGTCTCCACTGCTCTAGAGGCCAGTGGCGGCGTGCTTTACACCATTGCATCCGACGCTTTGCATTGCACTTGGTGATGTGTGGCTTGGCTGCAGCTGCTCGGCCATGGAAACCCATTCCATGAAGCTCTCTGCGTACTGTACTTGGGCTAATCTGAAGGTCACATGAAGTTTGTAGCTCTGTAGCAATTGACTGTGCAGAAAGTCGGCGACCTCTTTGCACTATGCGCTTCAGCATCCGCTGACCCCTCTCCGTCACTTTACGTGGCCTACCACTTCGTGGCTGAGTTGCTGTTGTTCCCAAACGCTTCCATTTTGTTATAATAGAGCTGACAGTTGACTGTGGAATATTTAGGAGCGAGGAAATTTCACGACTGGATTTGTTGCACAGGTGGCATCCTATGACAGTTCCACGCTGGAATTCACTGAGCTCCTGAGAGCGGCCCATTCTTTCACAAATGTCTTGTTTCACAGTCTGCATGCCTGAATGCTTGATTTTATACACCTGTGGCCAGGCCAAGTGATTAGGACACCTGATTCTGATCATTTGAATGGGTGAGCGAATACTTTTGGTAATATAGTGTATGAGATAGCTTGGGCTTATGGATCGGATCGGATGGGTTCTAATAAAAAAAATCTGATACCCGGTCCAGTCATTTTGGCCTGGATCGGACTCGATACCGATCCAGTGGATCGGATCGGACCATCCCTAGTTGATATATTTATTATTATATTATAATATGCATACATACATAGAGAGAGAGAGAGAGAGAGAGAGACAGACAGAAATAAATATTAAGATGCATGTTCATAGATTTGATTGTTATATTCTCTGTTGTGCTAGTGTTGCAACTCATAAATAACACATTTACACTCTTTGCTGGATATGGGGCAGCAGGAGGGTGTATTCCAATCTTTCTACAAGCCTAAACCTGACCCACTTGGCAGGCTTTTTTCCCCCCAGACAGGTCTATCTTCTATCTAGTTATTTTTATCTTGTCTAGCAGTCACATGCTGAAAATATTTTGTTAAAAAAAAGTGTGAATACATTTATAATTAACTTTGTGACCCTTTTTGTCTTTCCAAGTTCCTTGCTACTAGAAAGTCTTCTCAGAGCCTTGTTTTCGGTACACCTGGTGTGTGAAGCCATAAAAACATTGATGATGGATGCTTGTCTACCCAAGCCAAAAGAGGAGACATGGTGGAGCACAGAGGTTTTCGGAGTAATGGAATTTCCCACAGTGTCCTGGGGCACTGGATGGAAACATGATGATCCAGGCACCACCTCTTTCAGGCAGTCAGTTTCTCAACCACAAGAAAACATTTTCAGTTGCAGTGACGTTGAACAGTACGTGTCCTGTGACCCTGACACATTAAAATCCAAAAGAACTTAGTAAACTCATCATTGATACATCCAGGGGATACATTTGGAAATTTGGAAATGACAAAAAGTAGAACCAACAAAGTAGAAGCAGATTCCTCCTCTCATCTTTGCTGACTGTGGAACCTTTCACAATAAAAGCTCAATCCCTCAACATTTATTCTGTGTAATGGATGTGAATGGATGTGTGAAGTACAATACTCAAGCAAACATGTACTTAAGTAAAATCAAATTACTGACTAAACAATACTCAAAAAAGTACAAGTACTCAAAAAGCTACTCAATGACAGTAACATGAGGAAATGTAATTAGTGAAATAACTATTCACACCTGTATAGAACACATACATTAATATAACAATAATTATAACCATATAAATGAAACACAAGTTTAACAGAACACAAATTTTATTGGGGGCCCACAGGTCCTGGGGACTCAGTACATTGAAAACTGTTCAACATCAATGCAACTGTTCTTCTTACTGTTGTTGATGCAGACTACTGATTCAGGCTGATCTCTATATGCAATCTCTTACCTCGGGCAGGAAATGGAGGCTGGAACCCTCCATGTGCCACCAAATTGCACTGGTGTTGACAGACTCAGTAGTGTTTCATTCACCACAGTGGCAGACGCTGCTTTCCCACTGAAAACCTATCTGATGAGACGATACCCTGGCCACAACCTCACGAAGGAGAAGAGGATTTTTAAGTATCAATTGCCTCAGGCACGAAAGGTGGTTGAGAATGCACTTGGCATCCTGGCATAAAGGTGGAGGGTATTCTACCAAACAATCAAGATGAAACCTGACAGAGTGGACGCACTTGTTATGGCTGCCTGCCTCCTCCATAACTTTTTGCTGACACCTACTGACTCACAAAGACGAGATTAGGGACAGCAGATGGGGATGCAGTAGCATACTGCCAGGAAAATGGGGGGAAACTGGGGCTCAAAGGCAGCCTTTAATGTAAGGGGTTTCTTTTGTAGCTCACCATAGTGCAGTGTGTCATGGCAGGCCAACATGATATAAAAGGGTGGAATGTGTCTGCAAAGGGACAAAGGATGACTCCTCCAAATATGTGAATAGGAATGTAAATAAGTTGCGTGTTAAGTTCTACATGCGATTGTTTACCTTTTGCAATCATCCATATTGGCCACACTTTTATCATTTTTTGTTTGCTGTCTTATTGTCATAATAAAATCATTGTCGTTGGTTTTGGCTATATGTAAACAAATTGTCCATGGAAAAGCCTGCATCATTATCAAAGACTCCACCATCCCTCCAAAACATTTTTTTTCACAGTATGCCCTCTGGCAGGAGGTACATAAGTGTGAAACAGCTTGATCACCTGGCCATGAAAATGAACTCAATCAGTTCACATGATCACACACACAAACACACACAAGGCACAGCATTGTGTCTCTGCAAGAAGGGCAATAGGCCACTGTATGCACATTCACTGACATACACACATGCCACTGCTCACAGGGAGATGCACAAAAACCTCTTTCTTTCACACACACACACACACACACTCAACAATCCATACTTATGTTACAATGAATATATATTTGTTTTGTTCTTGTACCCGTGGATTTATATAAATATATTTTTTAGCAATTACACAACATTTTTGCAGGTTCCCCCTCGGGTACCTAACCTGGTTATTACATAATGCACAGAATTTTTACATACTTGCCAAAAAGTGCAACCCCCACATTACTCAATAACAGCTGCATTATGTAATATGTTATTGTTACAAAATGCATCAAGGCATTACTACATGAGGGAAAGTGTTATTACATTTTGAAGTTTCTTATAAAAGGCAGTGTTATTACATAATGTGTTTTTACACTGCTGTTGTTGATGTTATCAGTCCTGCATGAAGTTGATCATTTACAGGGAACAGTGCACAAGGCAGGATGGCTTTCTAGTTTACTTTAGCACTACAAAGATATGAAACTTGGTGACATCACAAGTGCCACTGGCATGCCTCATAAATGCATAAAATCTTTTTTTTTCTCTTCATATGATTTATACAACATACATTTTTTCTGCATTTGGTAAATAAGTCCAGTTCAAAGCAGTGTGATCTAATTTGTAGGTGTTTCAGTCACATTGATATATACTGCAAAATTCCTATATTTCCAGTATGCACAAAATACAACAATAGATGAATTAATTGAAAAGACAGTACAAAACTCCAGGCCAGCACAGCTTTGTCCTTTCATATATTGTTATTCAGTACAACAAATTCTGTCCTCTGAATTTTAATAGAATTACATTTTTTTTTTTCAGTAAGACTTGTATTCATCATAATGGTCTTATTTGAAAAAATTGATGAACTGAACTGAATGCGTATGAGAAGCATCTCACACTGCCATTGCTCAGATATTAAAGAATACAATAAGCAAGAAGAAGTGGAGCAACTCCAAACAGGATTAAGCATGGAGGAGGTCTCAGAGATCTCCATGTGTTTTGGGGGACCATGACTTTGTGTGCATGTCTTCCTCATTACGGACAACATAATGATATGGCTATATGCTCTAACACAATTAACACTAATTTTGGCTTTAGTTAAAAGAACACAGTACCATAACATGTAATTTTAGCTGCACTGTAAAAAATTACCAGCATTTCACAATAATTAACAGCATTATTTTACAGGAACTTGTGGCAATTAAGTTTCCCTGTAATATCCCAATGAATACCTCTAAAAACTACAGTGTCCTTGGATTTTACAGCATTTAACTGTTATTTTACAGTAAAAAAAAAAAAAAAAAAAAAAAAAAAAAAAAACACCCGTTATTAAGGTCTGTAATATCACAGCAACACAGTAAAAAAAATGCAAGGATTTCACAGCATTCAACAGTATTAGTACAGTGAAATTTTGTATTCAGATATTCCCTGGTAAGTCACATGACATAACCAAACTCAGCACTGAACCTGAAGAGGCCATTTCCCTCTTCTCCTCTGGCCTGAATGGAGAAGGTGAGCTGCATGCATAACGTCTGTTTGCAGTACCATAGATATAGAAACGTTTCTATATCTATGTGCAGTACACCCATGGTATTTTAAATGATATTGGCACTATTAGCTAACTAGCTAACGTTAGCTAGCTGTAGCATTTGCCCGTGTGGTCTGATATAGGCTAGCTAACGCTATCTAGCTAACGTTAGCGTTTGCTATTTACCACATCCGATCTTATTATTTAAATTTGAATACCTAAATACTGTACATTATGCTTTTACTGAACTGTTGAGTGTGCATATGATAAGATTATGAAGGATGATGACTCAACTCGATAAATGCTGCCTGCAGTACATAAGTCTATTTAAAACTGAAACTATCTTTGCTTATTAACAGGTACTTCTCTTGGGCATCAACCCTGAAAGAGGCTCAAAGACCAGGAAGCGGACAACAATGAATGAACCCTCATATGAGCACCTTTTGAGGAAACTAATTGACTTTGAGTGGGCATCATAGTTTTTTTTTTTTTTTTTTTTTTTTGCTGCAGCAGTTGTCAGGCTCAGTTTTGAGTAGTTCTTTTTGTACTTTTTTTGAAGACAACTTTGCACTACAAGATTTTTGTACAATGCTGTTGCGTGTGGATTATAGAATGTTTGAGACTGAGAGGAGCGCCTGACCCCTTCATGACATCCCTTCATCGCTCTCTCCCTTCCTCTCTTACCTTGCCATGTAGGCCTCATTCCCATCCTTTTACTGTTATTATGATACAGCTGGGTAGTTGAATGGCAAGTTTCTGCACAGTTTCTCTGCATTTTAAGATGGCTTTGGAAAGTTTGACTAGGACTAGGAAGTTGAATTTCTTGAATTCTTGAATTTCTTGACATTTATGTTGAATAACCCTTTATTTGTAAATAAATATGCCACTGGGCTAACATTGACTTTACCTCAGAGTTGTGTGTTGGTGTGTTAATTGTACAATGATTGTAAATTCACAGTAAATGGAAAATTCATCTGCATTACTTTCACAGTAAATTACTGGCCAATTTTTGCATGATTTCCACAGTATACATAGTAAATTCACAGTAAATTATTGTCAATTTGTGCATTACTTTCACAATATACACAGTATATACTGTAAAAGTACAGGGCCTTGTTGTAATGATATACAGCAAAAGGTTGTAATTCCCCAGCAATGTACTGTAATATCACAGTAATTGCTTTTTCATTGAAGCTGTGAAGTTACAGTACACAATTTCACAGATGTGAAATTACAGTAAATTGCTGTGAGTACATTTCACAGTATATTGCTGCAATCCCTACTGTGAAAGTCATGCAAAACTTATCCAATAATTTACTGTAAATTCACAGTGAAAAAATTTGCAGTGTATAAAACAAGGCAAGGAGTTAGCTTCGATAGTTGGAATGAGCTCTATTAGGTGAGTAACCGGGGCACCCCAGTTGTACTTAATTTTCTGTTGGGAGAAGAGCTAAATATAACAAGCATTGCTGTTTGAAGCCCAGCTCTTTCACACATGCATTCACTGCAAAAACTCAAAATCTTACCAAGATTATTTGTCTTATTTCAAGTCAAAAATGTCTTATTTCTAGTCAAAATATCTCATTACACTTAAAATACGACATGATCACCTCAGAAGTAACTTGTTTTTAGACAATTTTCACTTGTTTCAAGTGAAAATTTGCTTGAAACAAGTTAAAATTTGCTTGTCTCATTGGCAAAATTTGCCAGTGGAAAAAGTGAAAATTAACTTGAAATAAGTGAAAATTAGCTAGAAACAGGAAACAAATTTTGCCAATGAAACAAGCAAATTTTCACTTGAAACAAGAGACAGTTGTTAAAAAAACAAGTTACTTCTGAGGTGATCATGTCTTATTTTAAGTGTAATGAGATATTTTGACTAGAAATAAGACATTTTTGACTTGAAATAAGACAAATAATCTTGGTAAGATTTTGAGTTTTTGCAGTGTTGATAAATACAGTACACTGTCCTCTTTACAATACAGCAGCTTTCTGTGCTGTCATGGATTATTTCAGTTTTTAATTTAATTAATTTTATCTAAGTAGCAGGACACATCCTCTCTCTCCATACCTTATCTGCCTCACAAAACACCGTCACCTTTTGTTTGACAAAACAATTCCTCATAATTAAGCAGTAGAGTAGATTTCAAGCTATGGACAGTTTCCTCTGACTGTGCAGGAGTCAAGCGGTGGGGTACAGTGTCACACAATATTCAACACCCTTGAGAGCAGAAAGAGCATGAATGTGAAGCCCAGCGACCAGTCTCACTGTGGCATAGCAGTGTTTCATGAGGAGAATATGGGCTAAAGCGCACCAAGGTAGAAATCATGTCAGTGGCATTATTTATATTGTCTTGAAATTACTTCTTGAGCTGCTCACTAGATGTGTGCATGCATCAGAGACAGTACTGAGGCCTGGAAGAACTGATATACAATGATAAAAAAAGCTAGTGATTCATGTGCAGCACACCAGATTTGTAGTGAGGGGGAAGTGAGGCTTGTTCACATCTAACAGAGATAGTTGTGCTACCTGGGGCACTTGCTTTACAGATTGAAGTGAGCTGATTTGTTAAGTTGTAGCACTTTTCTGTTCCCAGATATCACAATACATCATAAGCAGAGGTCCTGAGACTGCAGTGCCATCCACGCTGTCTTCTTCCCCCAGTCACTGCAGACTAAGTCACTGGAAATGCATGGGGAGCTCGTAATGTGGGAGCTTAAGCGATTCAGAGAGATCAAACCTACTCCAGAAGTCTGGATGCTGCTGTACAGCCAGACCTGTTATGCTCCCCTGCAACACTTTCACAGCTCAGCATGAATCCACTCTACTAAAAGGCTTATAATAAACTTGCAACATTTTCAAAGGTGGTCCTCAAAGACTCCAAACCGGGTGAGAGAAATTGCTGCCTAGTAAAGGTGGTTGAAAATTGGCCACTGCGCAAAAGTGGAAAAGTATATTGTAGGCCTATTCATTGCAAGCAGACAGTCTTTTCGGCAGTATTATGGGATTTAAGAGTTAGATGCAAAGAATAGACACTGGAGCAAAAACCCAGAAACCCGTGACTGCAGCTTTGACAAGGTAATGAAAGCTTTTCTTTTTTGCTGTGCGCATATGCTCTTTTGTATGCCGGCTTTTGCTATTTATGGATTTATAGGTTTTTTTCCCAAACACAATACTTTACTCAAAAAAATCCTCTTACATCTTAGTCAAAACAACTTCTTTTATGTAGTTAAATGTGTTAAGTGTGCTTATGTTGTTTGAGTTTAGAATTTCAAAGTTTTCGATGACTTTGAGGAGACTCTTGATATTGAAACTACTATCAGTGCAGCTCGTTGTATAAAAAATACAAATACATGCACTAAATTTAAACATATCACACATCGAGATGAAATAAAACCTTTTCTGTTATTAACTTTCACTGCATACATTGCATCAAGGCTGTAGTCAAATATACCTCAGCCAAATTGGAGACAGAAACAAGGCCATGGTTAACTGAATCTGAGAAAGACCAAGGTTGAGAAAAGTGGATATTTAATAGCAGCTCCTAAACAGAAGACCAGTCCTTTCAAAATTAAAATAATAATAATAACTACATTACTACGTCACAGCAGCACAGATTTTTCCATCAGTATTCATAGGACGGGTCTTGTCGAATGATCTGAAGAGGTGCTTCATCCATCAACCAAAAATTTTATTTATTTTGGTGTTGAAAAATGGGTATTCCTATTTATATATATTATTATATAGTTATATGATTGTTACTCTGGCTATTTTATTCTCTGTTTTGCTTATGACTATAACCCAGTGAGCTGTTCTCTATGTCATTTCTGTCCAGACTCTCACTTCATGTAGATGCAGACATAAGTAGTTACTTGAATTTCCTTTTCACTGTTTTTTTTCTTGTGAACCTAATAGTGTTTTCCATTTTTCATTATTTATTACTAATAACTGTAAAAATTTTGACACCTTGACAAACCAAAATATTTACCCAAAACATTTAACCATTCCGAGAAATTAAAAAAGAAACAATGTGTATGGATACCTAGGCATAAGAAGATAATTACAAAATTACATCAAATTTTGGAAAATATAAACTTGGTCAGTGTACTATCTAATATGTTTACATGTGGCTTGTATTAAGACCTTCAAAGTCACAACAAATACACTCCTGATCAAAATCTTAAGGCCAGTTGAGAAATTGCAAGAATTTAGAGCTTCAAAATGCAAAAAGAAGAAATGGGAGTGAGACAAAAAAAAAAAAAAAAAATCTGAGTAAGCAATTTATTGCAAACAACCATTCAACTCTCATGACCTCCTGATGGCAAAGGCAAAAAAGCTTTCTCTCTCTGAACGGAGTTGGATTGTTGAGCTGCATAAGCAAGACCCAACAACAGGGCCCTCACAGCGTGCCATTGCTGCTGAGGTTGGACGCAGTAAGAGAGTCATTTTTAACTTCCTAAAAGATCCTGAGGGTTATGGAACAAAAAAGTCAAGTGGTAGACCCCAAAAAATTTCACTGGCCCTGAGCTGGAGGATCCAATTGGCTGTCTGTCAAGACATGGGACGATCCTCAGCCCAAATTAAGCATGTCACTGGTGCCAACTGCAGTCCCATAACCATCAGACAGCAACCTGCAAGAGAAGGGTTTTAAGAACAAAAAACGTCTTCAAAGGCCTCGTCTCCTTCAACGGCACAAAATTGCCCGTTTGGAGTTTGCATGAGACCACCAAACATGGGATATTGAAAGGTGGAAGAAAGTTTTATTCTCTGATGAGAAAAAAATTAACCTTGACAGTCCAGATGGCTTCCCACGTTACAGGCATGACAAGGAGATCCCACCTGAGATGTTTTCTACACGGCACAGTGGACGGGGCGCCATCATGATCTGGGGGGCTTTTTCCTTCAATGGAACAATGGAGCTTCAGGTTGTGCAGAGGCGTCAAACGGCAGCTGGCTATGTGGAGATGTTGCAGGGGGCATCCCTCATGACTGAAGGCCATCGTCTGTGTGGTAATGACTGGGTTTTTCAACAGGACAATGCTGCAGTTCACAATGCCCGCCTGACAAAGGACTTCTTCCAGAGAAATAACATTACTCTTTTGAACCATCCTGCATGTTCCCCTGATCTAAATCCAACTGAGAACATTTGGAGTTGGATGGCAAGGGAAGTTTACAGAAATGGACACCAGTTCCAGACAGTGGATGCCCTCCGTGAAGCCATCTTCACCACTTGGAGCAACATTCCCACTAGCCTCCTGGAAACACTAGCATCAAGCATGCCGAAACGAATTTTTGAGGTGATAAACAAGAAAGCTTTTTTGCCTTTACCATCAGGAGGTCATGACAGTGTGGATACCGGACAGAAAATGACACTGAATCCACATTTTTGCCAAGATTTGGGCTTTTAAAGGCTGTGGTCTTAAACTTTTGATCAGCTGATTAACAGCCTATTTCAGTTTAATGGTTGTTTGCAATAAATTGCTTACTCAGATTTTTTTTTTTTTTTTTTTTTTTTTTTTTTTTGTCTCACTCCCATTTCTTCTTTTTGCATTTTGAAGCTCTACTTAGATCCTTCCTAAGATCCAACAGTGCAACATGTAAATTCTTGCAATTTCTCAACTGGTCTTAAGATTTTGATCAGGAGTGTATGTCCAGAGGTTTTAATAGAGGGCTCAAACTGGACTAACCCTCCCAAAACAGCAGCTGCACTTTAGAAAAAAAAAGGTGCTTCTGGCAAGCCTCTGCTGCTTGATTTTTTTGTTTTTTCTGAAGAAGTATTAACCACTATACACATTTCTGAATATTGTGTTTCTCAGAAGACACTAGCCTTAAGAGGACATTATATCAAATGAATATTTTGGATTACCAAAGACGTCTGTTTTTATGGAGTGAAAATCTATAAGCCCACCCATGTAAACTGAAGTTTTTGCTCATTCAGGTGTCAAGTTATAATCTCAAGTGATTGTCTTAACTTTTCCCTTTATTATCCGCATCATTCATTACAGCATGCACAAAGTTGCATGTAAGCATTGTGTTTGCATCTCTTTGCCCTGTCATTCTGGCTTCTGCATGGATCTGTCAATGTTCACATCAAAGCAGCCCTGATGGGCCTCACAGCCTATCCTCATAACAACAGGAGATGTTGGCTTATTAAAAAATAATATAACCTGTTTTATGAGGCAGAAAATGTCTGGAGAAACATCTGTGAAACAAGTTGTGTATTAAATATGTAGGAGCTGCATTCAAAATTCCTTTTTGCACGGGATGGCAGAGCTATAAAGAGAATCCAGAGTGCGAGCCCCCGAGCTCATTCAAGCCCTGCCATTCTCTCTATCTGACAGTCAAAGCCGAATGATCATACTTTCTGTACGTACTCATATCCACAATTCTATCGGGATAAAGCTCTCAAAATCTGTCCCATCATTGCCAGAGATGAGTGACTCAGGATTGTCTCCTATTGCTATAGAAAATGACGAGAAAAAACACAATATTAGAAAGGTATTTTTGTGCTTTTCCTGAAAGCATGTAAGTCGACTAAAGAGTTCATTAATGCCGTTTTTGTTCTGAAGCGGAGGCCTCTGGAGACATAGCAGTCTCTCCAGGCTAGAGAGATGAAGGAAGAATGGAGGGGGTGGGGGAACTGCAGTATACTGCAGGAGAATGGACACAATGCTTGTGGTTAGATTAAAGAAGCCTGATTTCAAAGGCTTCTTTGTAACCTTTAAATGTAATGGTGCTTTATCCTTGAGAGTTACATTAGACTGAAATGTTCTATTTATCTTCGTACAGCTGATTTTCCCAACCTAATGGGATTGTAGAAGTTGTATGTGAGCATTATAATCATTAAATGCAATATTTGATAGACAGATTTGCAGGGGGATGATTATTATGTGGTTGGTATGTCAGGCATTTAAGAAACAAAGAAGCAACTTTAGAAGAGGTGCATGACAAAAACAAATCAAATGAAAAAAGGAAAAAATACTGCGGGTCAGATTTGATACATTTGACAGTATAAGAATGATTATGAAGCTGCATTATGGCACCTCCCTCGCTCAGGTGAAATGAGTCACTGGGCTCAGGGAAAACATATGCTCACTGTTCATGCAGTAATCATTCAAACATGAACAGCACAAACAGGCCCTAATGCCTATAGTGCATGCTCAAAGGGAGGCTTTGCAGTAAAATGCAAAATGTACACCATGAAAACACAGACATCAAGTATCGCTCCCTGATGAGAGCAAACAATCACGCACAAATGAAAAATGTAATCGAGCAAGTTGTGTGGCAAAGACAATTCCTACGTGCTCCAATTTGACTCCAAATTGGAAATCAAAGAGGCCTTACTGTCAGCATCAAGCTTCCTGTTCTCCAAGGCTGAACCCCAATATTTAATCACTCAAGGGATGATGGTGCTATATTTTTTTTTTTTTATATAATTTAGGAAGAATACAAGTCTCTCCCTTGCCCTGTGTGTGCATGTGCAAAAGAAACAATTGTAAACAGGGTTATTGTAGGTTGGCAGGGAATCTTATTCTGCTGACTTAAAATATTTGAGGGAAACATACACAAAGAACAACTTTGAGCTGTATTTTTTGCTTTTCTGCTGGCGTCATATATTGGATAAAAGTACTGAGTAAAGAAAGTATTGTGTAGGTGGAAAGCTGCTTTGTGCAAATTCCTTCGTAGTGCACTGTAGAAATAGCACTTTTGTGAAAAGCCCACTGTTTTTTACCACCTGACAGTACAAACATGGAGAACTGAATTCCAAAGGGTATTATCTTTTCTGCAGCCAAGTTGGGGTACATCATCCTTTTAAATATGGCATTGATACATTTGTGTGTACTGTTCTGTCTCTGTGAAGTAAAACCATTGAAGCAGGAGCAAACGAAATGCTTAACAAACCATTTATGTGCTAACATTAGCAGATTCAATCATGCGAATTGAGGTCTTTGTTATATGTCCAGTTTTCATTACATTTCACTAGCCTTTAAGGCAGGTAGTTTGTGTATACGGATGTGCACATGTCTGTGTGTGTATTCAACAAGAGCCTCAGGCTTTCAAACTTGAGATTAAGTGGAATGCGTGGGCCTGTGGATTTTAAGCATTGTCATGGCTGGCCTTTACTCTGCAGCATCAGGATGTCTGCTGCCATTGAGCACTGAGTGATATGTCTCGGTGCCTGTCGGCAAGATGAAAAGCTCCATTTTGAAATGGTTAGTGCCGATGCACTGGACTGGCCGCCTTATATTCCTTCTGCTGTCAGAAACACTTGGCTAGACACGTGTGAAAACCTTACTGCAATCCGGAGTCTGTTATCATGACTGAAGTGAGAAAAGACTGTTTTATCAATACCATAGAAGACTGTCCATCGTATTCTATACATTTTACTTTGAGGCTTAGCTGGACTCAAACTGGCAAACACAGGGATAAAATGCATTAAAGGTTCCTTGCATGGTGATGAAATCCTCTTAGAAATGGGTGCACTACTGTGTAACCCAGGCTTACTGACATCTATCTACAGCTGTGGACTTAATATGAACAGAAAGAAAAAGCATTTTATATGCCATGGCCATGGAAAGGACACACTTGGTGTTGGCTTGTGAAGAAAATACTCCAATTTAGATGCCATATTTTAATTGTGATCTTCTTTTAGCTTTTCATTAGGTAATTGTCAAACTTAAAAGCCTCGTTCCCACCAAGAGCCCATTGTTGAAATGAAGAGTTATTTCTTTCACATCTGGGACCAGGAATGAGAGCATCAAAATGAAACGGGAAAGGGAGGGCTCGTCTCCTCTCTCTTTATTGAGCAGAATTCATTGGCTCTCTGCAGCATGCCGTTATGATCACATTTCATATGGATTTGCTGGACATAATATATCAGTCATAGTCATTTTGGACAAAAAAATCATTATGGAAATACTGTCAGCAAAAAAGGCAAAATAAATAAATAAAATTGTTTATCTGTATGCTGTATGAATAAATGGGGGAATCAACTTTACATCTAACACAAATGCAAAACACCCATCTTATCAGTTCATTTGCCCTTACATATAAATCAGTAGCTACTTAGAGCACATTAGGACCAGTTACATTTATATATACAGTGTAAGATTAAGATTAATTCTGAGTACATCATAACCATTTTAACCTGTTAGTGTGCAAGTCAGGCTTCGAGATGTGGGTGCTATTGTGGGTTTATGACGGTCCACACAAGATTCCCCACTATTGTATGAGGTGCTGCTGTGGGCAATGCATTACGACTCACTAGCAGTCTGCTCAGGCTTTTTGCCACAGCGCCATGTGAGCATTGTGGCGGCATCAATTTTTCAATCTGCATTGGCTACAGCAACAGTTAATGATGTTTGACTCCAGGATTTTTGCAGTTAAATACTGACTGTGACTGCAAAGTTGAGAGTCACTGGGAATGACCCCCTGTCCCTGTCTTTTACATCTTGATCTTTGAAGGGAATATCCTCACTTAAGTTCATTAGGGCTGTTGTGTAAATAGGAGTCCTTGCTTTTAATATATCCATCACAACTCACCCAATGTTTTTTTCCCTTTCAAAAAAAAATAAAAAAAAAATAATAATCAATCATCAATCAAAAATCATCGCTGAAGTCAAACATAGTTGCAAAGATGTCAGTTTTCACAGAAACATAAACTGAACTTAAAAAAAGGAATATCATCCTCCCTTTGGACCAAGATACTGCTAAGGCACAGGATATTTGTACCTTGCGAGTCTGCACATGCTGGACAAGAGTATAATTCTTCTCATAGTTTTTTAGTGCAGCCTGCACCTGGGTTTGTGAAACTGAGGCTCTTAATGCCTATTCTGGGCATGTTAGAATAAGGCATCATGTTAGTTTTTTGGCAATTTAGTGACCAGAAGTGCTATAGCAGAGGTGGTGCACATGTTGTAAAAGGGGTTGGATTAGGATCAGTAGGTGTTGTAGGGGCTGGCATCAATTATAATCAATCAAATTAGTTCCTCTCATTCCTTTAAAAATCAGTGTGCTCCTCATAATAGATGGGGAGTGTCCATACTGACTGTGCCAAAAAAATCTTTTCCCAAGAGGAAAACACTAAGACGTGGTCTGGATAGACAGAGGTGCATGCAGCAGATGTCATGGCGAGCTATGAAATTACTGGACGACCGCTGGCAGGAAACAATCCACTTGCACCCAGAGAGTTTGCCAGGGTTACTGCAAATTAGGGCCCTGTCTTTAGGTCATGATTAAATTGGCATGCAGTACAGTACGTGGCACATTCGTCCCCAACAGCATTTGAATATGCAGATATGCTGCAATGTGTGATAATGTGATGGTGACTGAACAAACTGTTTTAAGATTTTCAGGAACGGAGTATCTTTTACATGGTGTCTGATAAAATGTGTCAAGTTCAATGTATCATAAGATGCCCTGTTATTTTCAGGAATTTTTACTACTCACACAAATAGATGAGCCATGACTGTTAATTTATTCCTAATACTTTGCCTTGTTCATTGCCAAAACATGGCACTAAGTAGACCATATTTCTGTATTCAGTGTAAAGTGAGCATCCTCCGGCTCTCAGGGACCATGTGTTGAGAATATTCCAGTCATTATAGTGATGGATAGAGCTACTTACAGCAAGGTACAGACGCATTTAATGGGCAGTTGAACATTTTAATGGTTATAGCAGTACGCTGGTACACTACTCCACGCTCTGACAACACCTCAGTATGCTATAATAAGGGCAATTGGAATGGAATTATAAAGGCATGGACGAGGTTAAAAGAAAATAAGTACTCTAGATCCTTCCTGTCAAAAAAGTGGTTTGCTCTTTTGTCTGAGTTGTCTCATGTGGATCATCTTTGATTTTTAGCAGAGATCTTGTCAGGTTAAAGTGTTTCCTTATTCCTGAAACCCTATGAAAGGCAAAGATGTACATGGAGTGTTAACCCTTTGTGTGGAATGCATTCATGAAATCTTTTTCAGAGTTGTATGGTGGCACAAGCCTGTTGTCGCACACAGTAGACTGAAGGCAGGAAAACATAGGGCCATGATACACTATCTGGACCTCTTAATCATTGAATTCTGATGTCTCATTCAGTCTCATTGTCACAGGTGTACAAGAAAGAATGGGCCATTATGAAGAGCGTGCTGAATTCCAGTGTGTTATTATAATAGTAATGTAATAAGATGCCATCATTTGCAATAAGTCAAGAAACAAGTTATCAGTTGTTCATGAAATTTCGTCCCTCCTAAACATTCCACAATCAACTGTGAGTGGTATCATTGCAAAGAGGAAGTGTTTAGGAGCCACAGCGACTCAGCCACCAAGTGGCAGACCACGTAAAGCTACAGAGCGGGGTCGCCAAGTGCTGAGGCTCATAGTGCGTAAAAGTGGCCAACACTCTGCTGACGCTGTAACTGCAGAGCTCCAAACCTCCTCTGGCTTTAACATCAGCACAAAAACTGTGTGCTGGGAACTTCATGGCAGGAGTTTCCAATCTGAGCAGCCGCATGCAACCAAGCACAATGCTAAGCGTCAGATGGAGCGGTGTGAAGCACACTGCCACTGGACTCTGGAGCAGTGGAAACGTGTTCTGTGGAGTGATGGATCATGCATCTATCTGGCAGTCTGATGGATGAGTCTGGGTTTGCCAGGAGAATGTTACCTACCTCTTTGCATTGTGCTAACTGTAATGTTTGGTGGAGGAGGGATAACGCTATGGGCTTGGTTTTCTGGGGTTGGCCTTGGCCCCTTAGCTCCAGTGAAGGGAAATCTTAATGCTTCAGCTTACCAAGACATTTTGAATAATTCTATGCTCCCAGCATTGTGGGAACAGTTTGGGGAAGGCCCTTTTCTGTTCCAGCATGACTGTGCCCCAGTGCATAAAGCAAGGTCCATAAAGGCATGGCTGGGCGAGTTTGGTGTGGAAGAGCTTGACTGGCCTGCGCTGAACCCTGACCTCAACTCCATCCAACAACTTTAGGATGAACCAGAATAAAGATTCTGAGCCAGGCCCTCTGGTCCAACATCAGTGTCTGACCTCAGAAATGCTCTTCTGGATGAATGGGGAAAAATCCCCACAGTCACACAAATAGTAGAAATAGTAGAATAGTATAATAGAGTGGGAGCTGCAAAGCGGGAACAACTCCATATTAATGCCTCTGGATTAAGAATGGGACCCCATAAGAGCTCCTGTAGGTGTAATATGTAGGTGGCCCGATACTTTTGTCCATATAGTGTAGATAGGAAGACACTCACCTTCATGCAATTTAAAGTCCACTAATCCACTCAGCTTGCATGACTTTGATGTGTAGGATAAATCCAGAGACAGCCTGAGGAAAGCCACACAAAGAGATGTGCAAACCACACAAACAGAGCCAGGTCCTCAGGTCCCTCTTGCTGTGAGGCCACAGTGCCAAACACTGAGTGACTGTACCCCCTCCTAAAAATTTGGCTTATCCCAATACCAGGTTTAATTTGTGTATATGCATGTGTGTGTGTGTACATGCGTGTGTATTTTGTACCTGCAGATAGATTTATTGGAATTGGTGATCTCTCCTGCTGTGGTGCAAGCAGGCCTGACTCAGTTGCTCTGTGTGTGGCATGCAATGCTCTGGACTGACCTTGTAGTGGAGGTGTCACTAAGCAGAGCCGTAGCCATTATTCAATTAGACAGAATTAGGCACTGGCTAATGTGACAGTAGCCTGCTGTGAAAACTGACTCTGAATTAGCTTCAAGGCTTGGCAGTGCTCATTTTACTGGGACAGCTATGCAGTGAATCACAACAGGTCTGTTTTTATGTGATGATATGTAAAGGAATAGGACATCAGCACACCTGGATAACTATGATGGGGAAAAAATAGAAAAAATGTGAGAAGTAGTCCTTCACACTGCTCACAAAAGCATAAACGTGTACAGCATGTTAAGCCAATACAGAACCGATTACATTCTATTTCTATTAGCATGGTGGTCAGCTTGTGTCCCAGGGAGTAAGAGTGTTAAGAGTTCTGAGAGTGTGAAGGAAACGACTCATGTTTTACCTGGCATTTTTCATGACATTCTTCTCATTTGAAACAATGCTTTTGACTGGACTGCTAGTGCTGGGGCTTTGCTTTTGACATTTGCTTTGGGATGACAATTAATACTAAACCCAGTCAGAGATATTAAGAAGCAACGGAAATGTGTGGAAACACATTTGTAATGATGTACATTAAAAGACACATTTTATTTGCAGTAGTCCTTTGGATCATAGGTAAGGGTGAGCAGCAACATTAAGCCATAGCATGTCAACCTCACCTCATGTATGCTGTAATGTCATTAACACCTAATGACATCCAGTGACAAAGACATCCAGTTATAGATTAGATATGTGTGCAAATGAATATGAAAAACTGTGAAAGGAATAAATATGAATATTAATATGGTGTCTTTGGTGGTGGTGGTGGTGGTAGTGGTGTGTGTGTGTGTGTGTGTGTGTGTGTGTGTGTGTGTGTGTGTGGCTCTCAGACTGATGAGACTGATGAATAGATAGAATTTGTCAAATGTGTCATCTTAATGAAACTGAAAATGAAGTCCATTTTGTTTGGCAAAGTGAATAGAGAGGTAAATTTATTATGTATGAAAATGTTAATTGTTTATGTGAACATAAGATATTTGGATAAGTAGACAACTCGAAAAACCCAAGGAAAAGAGGAAAATAGCATCATATTAACAAGAGGAGTTTGGTGTCTTTTGCACTGATCGTTATATAATTGTATATACTGTATGTGTAAACATGTATGACCACATGTAGATATGTCCATGTTTATTTATATACTACATAATTATGCATGCATAAGGGTTACGCTTCTCTCTTGTGAGGAGTGCATTTCAGTGACAATGTACTTTGTAACAACTTAGTTTTGTGTTAGTTAGGCACGTCATCCCACATGGACCACAAGAAAGGCATGGCACAGAAATAAAACATTCATTCAGCTGCATTCATTCATTTTGAAGACAACATGAAAATGTTTTTTTTTTTTTCTCAGAAATAAATGAGTTATTTCCCTCTAAAATTATGTCACTGAAATGTAGAAAATTTCAGCTATTGCATAATATGATTTTTTCCTAAAGCATAAGTCATAGTAAATCCAAACAAGATGAAACAAAACAAAACAAAACAAAAAAAAAAAAAAAAACACTAAATGAAACATCTATGAATGTCGTAATGTTTGAATGATGTATTGAGATTTTCATCAGGCACACCATATGTATCCTTCATGTTTCTTGGGACTTCCCATTTGGTTGCCTGCACCTGAGGCATTTTACAGGTGTGCTGATAAAACCAGCAGTTACATATTTTGGGTCACATATCAGTGGCTTTTTGCATTTTACAATTTCAATCTAAAACCTCACAAAAGGCTGTTGGGCAGGCAAAGAAATTTTAAAATATTCATCAGGCAAACACTGTTCATCCACTATTTAACCTCTATGAAAACATACCCCTGCTGATAGCAAATGAGCCCTTTGCATGTTGACTCTCACTGAAAGCTAATGTTAATAGTCTAAAATGAATAGTAGATCAGAAGAAAATACCTCTCTCTGCCATGATCACTTTTTTTATGACCTTGCAAAGGGGATTCTTCTCAGTCCCTGTGTCCCTTGCTCCATGCAAATTAAACAGTGACAGCTTTGGCTCATTACGGTGCCATCTGTTAAAACCTAAAATAAAAATAATTTTAAAAATCTGTTTATTTACTACTGTGTCCTGAATAAGGGGTTGAAGGTGCTGTTGTTTGCTACAAAGTCGGCAAGGCCGATCTTTAAGTGTCTCAAAGGGTTAATTTCTTGTCATTCAACCCATAGACCTTTTTCACACCATTTTGACATGAAATAGAAGGGTAAATAAACACAGTTTAGATGCTAATTAAGATTCACTTCCATTGAGGTCAAACAGAGTAAGGGTCCTGGTGTTGTTCATGTTGGCTCACTGGAAAGACTCTGCAATGAATTTCAAAAAAAAAAAAAAATCAATATGTCAATATGGCTTCCATGAAAAGGTCTATAGATGCTTCCCAGTGGTGCCAAGCTTAAATCTCAACCGCTGTCCTTGTTCTACAAATGTGGTGCAGATAACTCAGTTGCAACCACAGAACGCATGGTTGTATGAAAGAAGTTGAAACACAATGATGTGGATGGTGGGTGAGTGATACAGCAGCTGTCATTTTTTCCTATTATTACCCTTTTTTCTCTGGGCAGTCAAACGCCTTCCTACAGCATAACAAGATTTTCATAATTGTTGTCCTATACTCAGGATGGGTGAAGTTCAAGGACAGAAAATGGATTTAAGGATGACTATTGAGAGTATTGTCATAAGGAATGTCAGATGGGGGAACAGTCAGGGTGTTGGACAGAGCTGTAGGGTCCCACACACATGGCTGCTGAAGCTTTTGATAGGGTAAGTATGCAAGACAGGACATGTTACATTTTAAATTGTGGAAAATTACACTGGCTCTAACGTAAATTCTATATAATAATAACTAGCCAGCCTGAAAAGTTGTGTCCCAAAAAACATACCACATACTCATACTCAGCTCATGCAGTGAGTGGGAAGGGCTGTGATCCGTTCAACACCCCACGCTGCACAACACTACAAAAGAAAAACAGTACAAAAAAAAAAAAAAGAAAGAAAAACAGATTAAGCTTGCATTGGCTACATCTTGAAACTCTTGACTAAAATGGCATCTAAATGCCTTCAGGGAGCCAGAACTAACACTGAAATTGCCCATCCACCTGACAGTAAAAAGGTACAGAAACCCTGCCACAAAGCAACAGTGGCTGCATCCTCAGTGCCGCGCCAGCCACCTATGACAATCACATGGAGTAGGCACTTGACGTCTGCCTTCCAATCATGGGTCTACATCCCAGGTAATGTAGCTTCTCATAGCACCTCTCAGCAACAAGTGCTGCACTTAGCCTGATGCAATCAGACAGTCTCGAAGTAACAGCAAAGTGTTATTTATACACACACACACACACATATACATCTACATATACATACATATAGAGCTAGGGAGAGAGAGAGGAAGGGAGAGAGATAGAGAGAAAGAGAGAGAGAGATACACTCCTATAAATAGGGAATTGCTTGCAGGTGGTGAGCCTGACCAGGCAGAGCGAGTGAGGGAGGGGCACGCAGGCAAAGGTAAAGTGGCGATGGCGACTGTCTGTTGCCACCAAACATATATTGCCCATCACACATGATTGACCTTTTCTTTTGACAGAGTGAATAGACATAAAATGCATCTTTTTAATTATAGCACTTAGGCTTCCATAAGGATGCTAATAGGTGCAAATATATTGACTTTGAGTTACCATAATAATAATGGGTGCAAGTCTGTCATGACCTTTGAGATGACAGTTGGGCATTCAAGGGAGTGGCAAGCAGCTGCCAACCTTTTTTTTTTTTTTTTAGCGCTTCTGGACAATAATGTCTTCTTCTCTCCCTCACCCTGACCAGCTTCACCCAGCACATGATCAGTAAAAAGGTGGATATGTTAGAGATGCTATTGGGTGCGGATCAAGACATAATTCATGGATTGGATATTGGACTGACTCACAGACAGTGCCACCTGTAGTATTCCTAAAATATTTCTGCAGTTAATCTACCACTGCTGCCTCCACAGCAGCCTGTTAGCAAGGCTGTAGGTAGTGAACGCAGAGGTTTTCTTCTTCTTCGGTAGTGCCTTTGTGAGTCCAGTGTGCTTATTATGATATAGCGCCACAGTGGCGTGTGCTTGTATTGCAGTCACATTAGATAATTATATTGTAGTGGTCACAAAAAGAGAAATCTCCTTACTACTAGTTGATCCTGTAATGTATTGCTGTGCACTTGATTTGTTTGAGTTTTTCAAAACAACAAACAAACAATAATTTGCACTCCTACACCTCCTCCTGTTTGTGTTAGAAGCTGAAGATAACGTACACGTCAAGTAAACTGCTTCGGAATACATTTAAATTCGATGTATTTTTGTATATTTCTGAAAATGAACAACTGAATGAATGAATGAAAAAAAGTGGATCGGTGCATACCTAGATATTATTCAGTGAGGGTGGCAAGCACCAAATGTGTAAGCCACTTCCAGGAAAGCAACTTTGACACCAAGCTGTATTACTGTAACCGTCTGTTGGTTAGGGTGGTTCTGGATTTTGATTTAAAAAAAATCATCAAATGGTGAAGCACTTCCTTGCTTATTTGTATTTTGGGATTACACTTACATGTATAAGGTACATTGGATTTTTGTGTATTGAACTTGAGATCTGCAGTGACACGGCCACCTGATCCCTTTTCAAGGCTGTGTGATAAGTAGAAATCCCAGATAGTGGGACCCATGACTCCAATAAGGGCCTGTCTCTCTTTGCTTTTATTTCTCGCATGCATGCTCTGGATCCTGCGCTCTCTCACTCGATCTGTGTGTTGCAAAATGTGCTCTAGCAGCTGAGTTTTGCTTTCCTTTCAGCACCAAGGCTTCAGCACATCTTTGATGTTAGGATAAGATAAGATAGCTTTATTGTCTGTCACAAAGTAACAGATAATTTCCATTGACAAGGCTCAACAATAAATAAATAATGCTTGTTTGATTGTTTATCAGTGTCGGTGATAGAGTGACATTGGCGTACCATGGTTGTGTTTTTTGCTAAAACACTATTATTGTTGGGAGTGTGTCCTATGCTCTGCATGTCAATCTGGTGCCAGATGGCCGTGTCCATGAATGCACTGCCTGAATGCATTTTTTTTTTTTTTTTTTTTTTGCCCTTCAACAATTCATAAAGAGGTTACACATAACAGCCTATATCTGAACTACAAAAGGCTATATAATGTGACTTGTATTAATGGCAGCAACTTTCTTATTAATCCATTTTAATGATTTTTCATTTCGCCAACAGCCCAGGTCCAACAGTCACGATTCACTGCTGCTGTATGCATATATTAAGAGGCACATACAGCTCCACAATTTTCCTCCCTCAGCACATGAAATCACAGTCTGATACATCTGATGTCCATGAATTTACCCATGAGTCGTAAGTGGAAAAATCAATACACAAATATTTTATGTAATTTTGTCTCTGTAATGAAGTATCAGTACTTTTGTCTGGTATCATTATATATATATATATATATATATATATATATATATATATATATATATTTTTTTTTTTTTTTTTTTTGAGTATACACAAATGCTATATATATATTTTCCTTGCAGTTACACAAACATGAATTATATAACTAAGTAACTAACTGCCTAACTCCTAGTGGCAAAACAAATTCAGGCTGTATGTAATATCTCCTGTTTAAACCAGGGTGCTAGCTCTTCATAGAAGCTTGAGTGAAGGGGTGGTGGTTGGGGGTATTCAAGTTTGGAGACAGTGAAACTACTATGACTAAGTGTATGGACTTTTTTGTAGTCAGTCTGGCCTAAAAATGTGCTCTTGCTGTATCACTGAGGTATGGCACAAATTTACTCGAATGGCGAATTGTGTGTGTGTGTGTGTGTGTGTGTGTGTGTGTGTGTGTGTGTGTGTGTGTGTGTGTGTGTGTGTGTGTGAAGGAAAATTATGCAAAGCTAATATACAGTATAACATCATTTACTGATTTTTGCTCATATAATTCACAACTTTTCTAAACAAGCTCTGCGTCAGACAATTTCCTTGTTCATGGCCTTTCAAGGTCAAGGCTTCACTTCCTCTGTCTAGTCATGTACACCACTCACTCCTCAGATCTAAATATGTCCTGTTTCCCACTGTCCCTTGTCAGACAGCTTGAGCACTGATCTGATCCACATTTGAATGTGACTCTGTATTCCTTTCAAACTCCTTTTCATTAAATACACTTACAAAGACAGAGTTTGTCTAGCTCTGTTTTCTTCTCGCCAAGGTTAATTTCCACCACACCTCTGTGATGCTTGGCTTTGTGCTGGCTTTTTTCTGAAGGCTGGCTGGTTCAAAGCACTCTGTGGACCTGACACCTTGTTGACAAAACCAAGGATTTTTCTTTTTTAATCTAAAAAGTTCTCAGGCAAAAAAAGGCTACCCTTTAGGCTATTAGATGTAGCTAGAGGTCTCAAGCTGGATTATTCTAGTTGGCTTTCTTCCTTCTGGACCCAAACAAACTAGTAAACTAGCCCATTCAACTCATGATGTGGAGTTTTAGCCAAAGTTATTGCTTTGCGTGGTTGTCAACCCACAAGTGCTAAAAGAGGTCATTGATCATACTATTCGCATGCATTGACTTAATGATGCACAATACTGGTATATGCACCTCATATGCACCGGACAGGTCTGGCAGAATACTACTTGGTGTTATTTTTCATGCACACAGTGTTAGGCTGCACAAAGATTTCAGTTGGTACAAACCTCAAGTAGCATTAGCTGAATCAGTGAAATTAGTGAAGGTGCTACAGATGCCATGCTGCTTAGGTCATTTGGCAATAGTAGTAAACTCACTAGCAATGCAAAACAGAAATATTTTCTATCATCCTAAAAGCCAGTACAGCCCACAATGTGAATTACCTTGTTCGCTATCAACTACTATCTAATAACATAATAACTGTAGTGGTTATTTGCCCACATTCAATGCCCATTGCAGGTCTGACTGTGCTGTGTCTGAGGATCTTTCCTGGGTTTCATCCAGTTTTTTGGCCCTTAATGAGATTTCAGTGGGAGTTATGCCTTGATGTCATTCAGGGTCTAAGTTTGTGGTTAACGTTACTGTTTCCGTGTTGCTATTTTTACAGAAACAGTCATACCTAGAATGTATGAGGAAGTTAAAAAAGCAAGAGTGCCTTAACAGTTGTAATAGCTGTACTTACCTGTGATGCCTGGACCACTGAGTCGTATATTACTATCACACCATACCACATCACGGGTGCCAAATACAAGCTGGTCTCCGAGCCAGGGTGATGATGCAACACAGCGACACTGAAAACAGCTACACTGCAGTCCACGTGGCAGAAGTGCTGTTACACAAAATTTGACCTGCATGCTTTCCTTGGAAAAGTTCCTGACAATCACTTATATTTTTACTATTAAAGGAAAAGACATTTCCTTACATTTCTCTATTTATCTAGTTTGGTTATATCAGTAAAGCAGCAAGGACGAAAATCCCACATAAAGTGTCACACCATGAGCCACCAGAACAGCCTCAGTGGACCTTGTCATAGATTCTACTTTACAAGGGGAAGAACATAGGGAAAAAGCACCTTGAGTTTTCATTTTATTTTACTTTATTTAAAGCTGACATTTTTAACAGGTGTCAGCCTAATGGAAGAAATGCAGGTGTTGCTGCCATTCAAGCGGGGTACATTACCAAGCCTCACACCAGCATCTGCAGCCCTTTCCTGTCTGCCCGTAATTTTGCGTCTCCACCGACCCATGCTGAATGGGAAGGGAGACAACAATAGCCTCTTAAAGGATATTGCGCGTTGGGACCCTATTACAGAAGATTTGCATTCAAACTCAGTGTGCAAAAGGCATAAAAGTGTAACTGTTAGAACAACGATGGACCATTTGAAGAGTTAATTTACAAAAGCACATATCTCCATTTGTACTAATTTCTATAAACCACTACCTTTTTCAAGGTAATACCAATCAAAAAATCACTGGTGCGCTAATGCATAGGCAGCGTGGCTCTTGCAAGAAAATTTTGGATTTGCATTTAGAAAGTATATTATGAGAAGAATTACTAGAGTCATTTTTTTCCCATACCAGTGGCATTTATCTGTTTTTGCAAATAAACTCTTCATTTCTTGCTTCAGACAGCACCTCTAAAAATCATGTTTTAGTAAAACACTGGTTGTCACATTCTCTGAGAAATGGAGAAAGTGAAAAGGAGAGAATTATTAGTGTGACGTTTCAAAACGAGGTGTACTTTTTAACCAATGTTGAGTGGAGTGTGGCAGAGTTTAGAGGACATTGAGGTTTTAGGTTCTCCCCATTTGTCAGCTAATACTGAATAAGTTCGAGCTCTTTAATTTGAGAACAAGGAAGTGTTTATGTGCACTGGGAACAAGACAAAAGAGTATGTATATATTTGTTTTAATAAGAATGGTGATAGCGGTGATAATGATGAGGATATTAATAGTAATAGTAATAATAGTAATAATAACAATAATAATATTTATATAGCTTTGATTGTATTATAAGAGGTATACTTATGGTATTACATATAATTTAGCACATCATGATAATATAAGGATAAATAGATTCCAAATGTTAATGTATGGTAATATAGGATAATTAGGAGGTTGTACTTGAAAATATCTGTCATATTATATATCTATTGAATCTGGGATGCTTTTGCTTAGATCGTTATGCAAATTTTGTGTTTCTTGATGATGACGGATTAACCATTATTTAAGTGTCTATTTGTTTAGATACTTGTTTACATTAAATTTGTTTGTTTGTATAAGTGTTTATATTTAAGTCCATTGTTGTATGTATTTTTATTTTTGTGTGGACCCCAGGAAGAGTAGCGGTTGCCTAGTGCGACAGCTAATGGGGATCCAAATAAATAAATACATTTACAGTTTAGCGTTCATAAAATAACACAAAGCATTTCTCCAACATTTACCTGTAATGTGTGCGGGAAATTCTCCCATTTGAGAGAGTCGCTAAGTTTCAGAAAAATTTCTTACTCAGATCAGATGTGATGAATCAATTTTTATTATTTGTGGCACAGGAGAAACACAACAGAAAGTCAACTGTCTTTCACAAAATCTCTCATCTTTATATATACGTAAGCATAGGTTTCAGCTGAGATAATACCTAAAAGACTTGATTAAACCTGGTTTTCTCTGGTCTTCCCACACACATACAACAGGGCAGCTTCAGCCTGGGTGGCCTTAGGGGGCCTTATCTCAGTCTCACTCCTTCTTACCTGTAGAATGGACCCAGCATTTTTCCACTTTTCTCTGTATGTCGACTATTAAAAGTGTCCGTCTTTTGATTAATGGTGCATTTATTAAAGGTGCATGAAGTGCATCTGATTATGACCACATTAAACATACCTGACTACATACCTGATATCCTCAATCAGGTCATATAATATGTTTAATATATTTTCCTACACAGGTTAAAGTATTTTTCCATGGTCACTGACTCTACCTCTGAGTCATTTCACATTGGCCTGCTGACACAATGTTTCACAAGAGGGATAAGGGACACGATTATGAATATCCAACATCACAAAACAGATCATCAGTGACGCACCAAGTAAAAAGAAAACCAAGACTAGATGAATCAAGAACATCTAACCATAATTTAAGGCAGTTTAGAGCGAAGGTCTTTTTCATAATAACTGACAGTGTGCTGATGTGCTACGATCTACTTTAGCTCACTGAACAGAGTCAGGGAATTTTCACCTGAAAAAAATACAGATAGCAAGTCTCAAACTGCAGGCGAGTATGGCAAAGACCGACCTAAATAATGATTATAAAGATCGTTTGTTGTTAACATTTCTTAAATGTGACCAGTGTTCATTTATCAAGGAATCTTCTCCTTGTTTCTGGATCAACTCATAGTCAGCCTTCCTGCTCTTACAGATACAATCAGCCTAGGGCACAAAATGACCATGATGCATCAGTGGGTGGTGTGTATCAGTGCTTGTCACTCCACTGTTAACCCTGCAGCTGCTGAGAGTTCAACCTTTCAAAACAGAAAGTCCAGCCCATGCTCTTTGTTTTGGTACTACAAATGACGCTCAGTCAGTGTTGTCAGATTTGTTTGATGTTTTCCAGCCTAATAATTCCTCAAAAAGTGTTCAAACTGATATAAAAAGCCCAAATATTATTGATAATGAACAATACAAAAAATAATTCATAAACAATAGCAACAGTATCGGGGCTCGCCACAATCCTTCAATATAACATAATATTAATAAAACAACAATTAAAGTGTTCAGAACTGCACTAGAATGTAGATGTGAGAGAACAGAATGCAATTAATGCAATGATAATATGATAATATACAGCTATATATATTCCCATTTCTTCCCTTTGCTCTAAAAATAAAGGGGGAAAAAAATTAAAGGACAGCTTAAACTTCAAAAAGAGGTTTCATTAAACTTGGTAAAGTGCAGCATAAAAGTATGCAAACTTGAAGTGCACACACACACACACACACACACACACACACACAAATGCAGACAGACAGAGAGGGAGACAGAGAGAGAGAGAGAGAGAGGAACACACAACTGAAGGATTCTGTTAGAATTAAAAAATGATTTGCAATGTATTCTGTAGGTTTGAAAGTATTTAAAAAGTGTGCAGAACTTATGGTAAACCAGCCCAAATACACTCTACCCGTCCAAGTCCATTTTTCCCCACATAATGCAACCACAAAACACCCAACAGGACAGGAAACACTGGGCTCAGTTGTAGTCGAAGCTGTGCAAGGCTGCTGAGAGCAGCTAAGGGCTAAAGGTGTTAAGTGACAAGTTATTTAGCAATAGCTGCAGCTTGTACCCCTAGATGTCTGCTGGTTGTTCCTTTAATAGAAAAGGTCAATCTGAGGCATTGCACTTGAATTTACAGCCAAAAACATTCAATATGCATATAATGAGGGAAACAATCTTGTCTTAATGTGGAGAGCATGCTGTCATTTCCTGCCATGCGACTTGTGGCTTTTCAAGGCCATTGAGAAGCAAATTGGTGGAGGGGTTCCTGAGTTGTCTCTGTGATGATGAGTCAAGACACCAAAGGTAGAATCATAACCCTGTTAACATGGCTTTAATTATGTGTTTGACATTTGAGGATACATGACTTTGAACCCTTGGAATTTAAAACTATGCAGCATCAACTACTTGCTCCTCATGACCAGGGATCAGCGCTGCCTGCTACAATATGTATAGTTAATAATGACTGTATGATGCTTGTCCATGTTAGGCAGCACATGAGACATAATTATTGCCATTGAAGAGCAGTCTTTATTAATGATCACCACTGTGGCTGCATTTTTGCAGAATACAATTATCTGTTCTCTAGACCATCAGCTGCCCCATAGGAGACAATAATAATGCACAGTTCAAATAGTGCAGCGGATTACTCTAATAGACTATATTTCAATTTGCCAAGCATCTGCAAATCATTCTCTATATACTGAACCCTCTGAAACCAAGGAACGTGATGCATCCATAAAAACTAGAGGAACACTGAAGACTCTACAAGGCCATGGCAATCTCACAAACCATGAATGAATAACCACAAATTACATGCTGTGGACTTGAATCTACCACGTATGTGATGGAGACATGAAAAATCTATCCATTCACACAGCAAAGGAGAGCATGATTCTTTGATTCAACCCTTTTTCCTCCCAGTGAAAAGCAGGACAGGAGAACAGAAAGCATAATGCATTTGGAAGTTTGATCTCAAGGACGATTTCTAGTGTTCAAGCTATTATTTTTGATGCCCTCTGCCTACCAGATATCAAACTGATAAATGATTGGATTACATTGCTGTTCCTACATAGTTTTCTCATCGGCCCAACATCAAACCGATGTCTCAACTTCTGATGTCTTCCCTATGTCGTCCTGATGTAGTGTGGAGGTCGTTTTACCATCGGGCCTCTGTGGTGAAATGACGATGGAATGCCTCTATCAGGCCAACAAACCTGGATAGGCAACATGTTTTTTAAGATGTTCAACAGATCGCGTTCTTAGATGTACAGCCTATATCTGGCCGACATTTGTGTGCTATCTGTGGCAGGATGCAGTAACTTGAATTTTCTTTTTCACAATGAAATTACACATTGTTGTTTAAGACATCACTTAGGCTGCTTTCCCACTAAAAGCTGTCTGCTTTTATTAATACATCACATGATGTCAAATGCTAATTAAGAGCAGTTGTCTGATTCAGAAACATACATTTGGGGCACAAGCATTGGTAAGCCATAATAACAAACATAAAGCTCCATAAACTCACATTACAGTAAAAGCTAATTTACATCTAATTTTCATCTAATTTACAGCAAGCTGGCTGTGCTTCAATATTTTGAAGCATGGCATAACTCAAGCTAATATTGAACGCACAAACCTGTTTCTACAATACCACCTAAAGAGCATCCCCACTTTTTTTTTTTTTTTTTTTTTTTTTTTTTTAAATAGGTCATTTAGATGTTTTATAATTTATGTTTAGGATGTAGTAGATATTTGGTATATGCAGCAGATATATCTTTTTACAATGCTACTTTGCAAACTGTAAGTTTTGTGCTGATTTGTTGTAAGCCATGTTATACGCTATCAAATTATTTTTTTTTAATACTACATTTGATATATTGGACACTGGGAATGTTAAATATGGGGAGTGCGTGTGTGTGTGTGTGTGTGTGGGGGGGGGGGGGTTAACGAAATGAGAAATGAGAAACACATATGTTTTGTGAAACTTCAGATAGTTAACTGCTAAATAGTTTAAATTCAATTTTAACTATATTCACTGGTGCCCCTTGTTGGTGACCTCACCCACATGGTAGCTGAGGTCAAGAGCTTTCATTTGGTCCCATGTCTGCAGCCCGTTCTGCTGCTGAATTATCAGCTTTAAAACATGCAGCAAGGTTAAGGTTCAGAGGGCAGTATTTCTCTACAGGAGCCGTTTAAAATCTTTAGGCCGACATAATGTTTCTCTCCAGGTCGACCTTTCCAATAATGTATTTAGTTTAGTCCGAAGACGGAGTTTTAATTTTCACATTTCATGGTCGCACCTAGTTTCAGCGAGCAGGGCAGAGTGGCATCACTTTGAATGTGTCTGTTACGTCTGTTTTTTCCTCAATATGCACCTACTTCTCCTGATCTGAACATTTTGACCATGTTTCCAAGATGTAAAACAGGGAAAAAGAAGATCAAGTCGAGTTTGGACCTATTGTGTGGAGCAGACGGGTTAATCATTAACCATTTTGTCCCCAAAGGTTTTTGTGTTGCAGAGTTGGAGTCAAATTACAATACATGGAGTCTGAGTTGAATCTCAAGTCACCAGAGCTCAAGCACACGTCATTGGAGTCCAAATCTGAGTTGAAATAAATGAATGAATGAGTAAACAAAGAAACCTCAGGGTTTATCAACAACAATGAAGACATGTCAAAAACAGAATTATGTTAATTTTATTCTTAATGAGTAAATCAGCTTTCCATGAACTCAGAAGGTGACAAACAAAAGCACATAGTTTCTCAAATGTATGAACAAACACCAAAACCTTTTTCAGAGTAATGTACAGCTTAACACAATAAAGCCTCTGAAATTAATTAAGAACTAAAGCCCAAACTTGTGTTAAGTTGCCTGTTGGCTAGTGTGTGCCACCTTGTGAATTCAGAATGACTCAGACTTAAGGTAATCTAATGTAAGGCCAGTCAGAAAACAAACTTCAGCTATGGTCTACATTTAAAATGAAAATCATGTATTTGTGATTTATATAATATTAAATTGTCATTATTAAATAAAGTTAATAATGACCATGTCCAGTTTGAGTCAAGTCCGAGTCATTGCAGGACAAGTCCAAGTCAAGTCCAAGAGCTGGAAAGACTAGACTCGAGTCTAGACCCAAAGTTTAGTCGTAGAACCTTTTTTCACTTATTTTTAGAGCTTGTCAAGCGTCTCAGGCTCTTTGAGGACAGACTGCAAGTTCTGTGAGCGTGGATAATTTCTGGGGGCCAACACAAACCAGCTAAAAACCCTTGAACCAGACCACTGAGAAGATAATTAATAAAACATCTGTTAGGGTGCTTCTGGGGGGTTTGGGGAGAGCAGAAACGCTCACTAGAGTCAATAGATGATGTGTGTTTATTTCACAGATTTTGTAGGACGAGGCCTCCTGGGACTCCTGGGAGTGTGGGTGGCTGTCTGTGCACCAGCTGTCTTTTGGGTTGCTGGCTTACATTTCTCTGAACATGGGTTTAAGTCTGAGGCTGAGCTTTGTTGGTAGAATGAGATAACTCTAGGCATCCTCGTTGCTGACCACGAGGACACAGTATGGGAGAAGCAGATTGAACATGATTTTTTTTTCTTTTTTTTATGCCAGATAAGTCCTTTGCAGATCACATGTTATCTAAGTCCTCTATACTGTGGACACACTTCACAGTAATGTCTGCGAGGGTCAGAGATGTGGAGATTAGTGAGCAATGAGCTCAAATGAACTCTTAGTGTGCTTTCAAAATTGCCTTGTTCATATATTAGAATCAAACTCCCATTGACATTGCATTGGACTGATAAGGAGGCATGGTGAATTAGCCTTTTAGGAATGTAAGCTGCTCATGTGACCATGTGGCATTTCTCCCTCTGGAACATTTTGAAAGTTTTTCTTCTGATTACAGTAGCATAAATATGGGCAGATTTCCCATTTTAAGGTCCATACTGATCCTAGTTTGACTTTTCATCAAGAGTTCTGATCAGCTGTGACCATCTGTGCATCACTAATATCACTTGGATAAGTCTGTGTGCAGAACACACTTTGGTAGATTAGAAGTCAAGGTAACTTCCCTCAGTTCTCTTTTATTCTTGTTTAAAAAATGTGAAGAAGTACTCTGTAAAACCTGAAAGATAGTATGCATGGGTATTTCCATCATGTGAATACTTTGCAAGTGGACCTAAAAACCTCTGGAGTGAACTGAGGTAAGATAGCCTTAATTTTTTAAGCTACCATAGCATACTGTGTACACACTTATGCAACTGGTATTTGTGACAGGTATGATAATGATGACTTTTGACGAGAAGTCAAAATAGGACAGATATGATCCTGTACGTCATCCGCCATTTCGTACATACATTTCTCTTCGGCCCATGTGGGAGCGGGGCAGCAGCAGCAGCAGCAGCTTGTCGGTGGCGTTTGCTTCAGTCTGACATGACAGACCGAATGCACTTCTCTCGTACTGTCATTGTTTAATCAGGAGCCATGCAGCAAGGAAGTAAGAGTGACTGTGTCTTGGTGGCATTCAAGTGCTGTATAGACATGATTACTAACAAACATGAAGACTTATGTTTTTTAGAATGAATCATTAGGAGATTATATATTTCTTTCACAATAATTTGTTTTATATATATAGCTTTTTTAATTTCAGAAATGCAATATTGAAATTACAAAAATGTAGTTGTATTAGTAGTGGTGGAGTTTGTACTATAGTAAAATTGTGCGACTTCTTTCAAAGAAAAAAAAATATCCATGTGTATATCTATATTTATGTCATCTATATCTATTTCTATTACTGGGAAACTTCTTTTTTTTTTTTTTTTTACTTTTTTAAAACTTTTTTTCAATGATTTTCATTTATTTATTTATTTATTTTTAAGTTTTCATAAGGGATTCTATAAGTGCAATGTACTGTATCACAAAATAATTTCCCCAAATAAGAGATTAAGAGTAAAACTGCAAATTTATGCCTCCCACCCCACCTCCCCAGCTTCATTTACAAGAACACTTCAGCTGCCTCTCCAAAAGTGTTCATATTCAATAAATGGCCTTTCTGATCTTTCAGACCTTAGTGAATAGGTAAAAAGATATTCAACTGTGACATCAGGGGCAATAAAAGTGATTCAAATCCACTTTCCAATGGCTTTGAGTTTCATCTTATCTTATAAAGCAGAGAAAAGAGGTCCCCTTATACCACTGATGTCCATCTGCACAGATGGCTGAGTCCCCAGTGTGTTCAGTGGAGGAAAGCACCTGACACCAGAGACCTAAGGCCAAAAACCATATTGTAGCAGCTGGCTTTATCCTGCTCATCACCGTAATGCCTTTGGGACTATTAACTTCTCTCATTTTCATTTCAGAGTGTGTACAGGAGTGATATGATTGTTTAACTGGAACAGAACTCTATTTTAGTCATTTTAGTGCAGTCTGCTCACATTACTCAGCTCCAAGCACACATGTATCCACCTCTACTGCAAATCACACACACAGACATATATATGTATGTATGTATTGATGCATGTGTGTGTGTGGATTTATATGTGGAGATAGATACATAGATAGGATAAAGTGCCAGAGCCAAGAATGAATTCCCTCATGGTCTGGACTGTTTTGCAGTGTATCCCCCATGGCTGTGTTTCCTCAACTCAGGATGTATTTGGTGATCTACAGATCCCTGATGTATGTTGTGTGTAATGGCCATTAGATGCGCATTGTGGAGACATAAAGAGCTTTATTCATTAACAATGAGAAATCACTGGATTAACTAATGTGTCCCATAAGCCGTTACTAGGGCAATTATGCTTGTCAATGCTTTTGATTTGATTCATAAGAGTGTAAGGTTGTGTCATGCAACCAATTGGTCTGCTCTGCCTACTGTAATGATTGGGGTGTGGCTTTAAGCACGTAGCCCCATTTAAAAAGGACGTGATGTGATGATTGTGGTTTTGACATATGTTCTTTTTAATGTGAATGTCTGGCACTAACTCCATAAAGTAAAAACTACAGAAGGTAGTTTAGTGGCATCACTTAACACCAAAGGGTGCTGCAGCAAGATCTGGAGATATGCAAAGACCAAGTAAGTGATGTAAACTACACATCTATAGTTTCCATTGCTGTGCTTTCTTTCTTTCTTTTTTCTTTTCTTATATCCAGGACAACTTGGGGTTTTTTGCTCTGCTGACTGGTGATGTTTTGGGCCTCGGTCTCTTACCCTTCCCATTAGCCCATTAGAGATAGCACAATACCATATACCATACCACAATATCAAGCATATTATACTTTACGGAAATGCAAATGTTTCTGGAAACTGTGGTCTAGTCTTGTTGGGAAGGCAACATCAAATATTACAAACATAGCAAAAAAAAAAGTGCTGACCTAGAGACCAATTATCTCAAGTCATGGTGATGTAAAGGGACAGTCATCCCAGATCAATATGCCTATTCTTAGAAGCTTTTAGTACAACAAGATTTTTTTTTCTTCAGGAATTTCATCTGCAGGTCTTACATGGCTATTTTTTCCAGATCCTGTGGGTTAAGACATGGTATTACTAATAACCACTTTGTGCTTCTGATCAGTACAGATTGATGGTTATTGTAGAGAGGACCAAACGGCAGTGCATCATTAAGAAAGACACATAGGACTTTGAAGGTCAAGTTGAGGGATTTATTAGAGAAGGGTGAATATAAAGGTACTGTATGCAGGGATTCTATTCTCTGAGCAAACCACAACTAGTCAAACCTCTCCGTTGCTATAATTATACGCTACACAACATCCAATCAAGGTCTCCATTGTTAGTGATGTAATCATTAAATAAATGGATTTTAAAAAGGCAATACAATAGGCCAGAAGTGTGCTTCAGGAGAAAACACCATGTTGATTATTATTATCATCGTCAAGAACAAGGAAACAAATTACTTGGATGCTGACACTTCCAAATATCTTAAACATAAGTTATTCCTAGCACTACAGGTTAACATTCAAATTGAAAAAAAAAATATATATCAAAAGGGAACATACCAACATTGACATGATCCCTTCAAAGTAATTCCTCTACTGAACCATTCATGATTTCCATTCAGACAGTTAGATGCGTACACAAGCAGCCAGTCAGTAGCATGGTAATGATATAGCTAGAATAGTGACTGCCACAAATTTTATGTCAAAATGCTGCTCTTGCTCCTCTGATATGTTCTGTTTAATCTGTTTTTTTTTTCTCCCTTGTTTTTCAAAGTAGTTCTGTTAGTGTCACATTTTGGCTCTCACATGTTAAGCTACAATAAGAACAATAAATAGTGTTTTGGGCGCGTGCTGGCTGCATATTGGCCATTAGACCCAGAGTCTTAATGGGAGCCATAGTGTGGCAGGTTAGCAGGTACTGTAGTCCTCCTGAGGTGTCACCAAGCACACACAGGGCAAACGGAGGTGGGTTAACACAAAGTAAAAAGGGAGTTTTTCTTTTTTGTTGATCTCATTGTCATGATTTGTTGTGTTTCTTGAGTATCCACGACGTTCTTTTAGAAGGAGTCCATGGCCTTGAACTCACTGAGGGCCTGGACAGGTGAGATGTGTTTCTTCTGGGAGCCTCGTCGGACACGTGTCTGGCACTCTTCCGGCTTCTCCCTTTTCACGAGTGGCTTCTTCTCAGGGGCCTTCATGCGCCAAGACACCACGGGTGAGTTGACTGCCGCTGTTCCATACACCTTCTGGTACTTGGTGGATGCCACGTAGGAGGCCTTGACAGTCAACACCACTGCGTTCATTAGGTTCTTGGCAGCCTGGATCAGGGAGGTGGCACTGTCCAGCTACAGGAATGCAAGGAGAGATGGAAGAAAGGAATGTCAGGATGGGAGTGACCGAGAGGAAAAAGAGATTTAATGTCAGATCAGATGAGTCAATGTCCTATGCTATCTTCATAAACATCCGATGGATAATCTCTATATGAAACTTCATCCCAACCACTTGTTACCATTAACAACCACATTATAATATCCAGTCTGCTCTTAAACAGGGCTCCTATGTGATTTTCTTCTTCTAATAAGGCCTTTTAAGAGTACAGATTCTACAGCACAAATGTACAACACCATACTGTATGACAACTTGGTAGAACAATGAATTCAGTAGAGTGGGGATGGTGATGGGGAGCTGGAGTGTGGGGGCCACAGAAGGGCAACAATTTGTACCTCTTGCGATATGCTCTTTTCCCAGACTAAATACAGGACCGAGGAAGTCTGCCGTGACTGGCAATTAAGCGAGATAAGACATGACCCTCTACATGACATCCTTTTTTAGCACTTCATAATTAGCAGTGGCAGGGGTCAGGAGTACCTCTGCCTCCGTCTGTTTTGTTTGGCTGACATTTAAGGGTCGGTGGCCAGTGGGCCCCCTTCTCCGTCATGCTGAGGCAAGTCAACTGCTTAGATTTAATGAGTGTGGACTCCAGCTGGCTAACATGAAAAGGTTAAAGTCTCAGCAGGGCATAAGTCTCTGAAATGAGACTTAAATAAACTATAATTGAGTCTTGAGAAATTATGAAAATTATATTGACAGAACATATCAAATAACCAGTGGCAATTTTGCATAGGAACAAGCAGGTCTCAACCCCAACAGGTGGTGCTGTATTGCAGATAAATTTAGAGCCTCATCATGGCTCAGCATAATAACTGAATAAATTGTGCAATGTCAAGCTCATCTTAGTTAATATTTAAAATGGTTTCGTTTATCAAAAGAATTAGCATTTTTGCTGGACATTAGCATTTTTGCCGGACCACCGAAACGGGGCTGGCCAAGAATCATGAATGTCTCCAATTGAGTCACTCCTTGACTGACTGACTGACTGACTGACTGGCCAACCACCGGCTGTTGAAACTTGCATGTGTGAATATCCAACTAATGAGAGTTTCTTTTGGCGAGCTAAATGGACTGGACACACAAAAGGTAAGTTACAATTTCAGGTATCGTTTGATGTGCGTGTTTGCTTGTATATATGAATGTGTATGGATCTTTCCAGTTATGGATGACAGAATTCATAGTTTTTTCAGCAGCAGGATTTACTTTTTTATTGTCTTGTCAAAAAAAGTCCACATTGAAAAACTCCTTTAAAGCTTGGTGCTGGGAGAAAACAAAAGGTGTGCTGGACAGAAGGTCTCACTGCTCCTGGGAGCTGGGAGAAGACACCTGCAAAAAGCGTCACCAGGTCAGTGTGTCCAGCGAGGAGAAAATGTTCCCTGGACCCATGCAGCCCTCTGTCTGGTGCAACAGACCTTCTGGTTCTGACCAGCCTGCTCTCAGCGACTGCTGACGGGCTCTGCTATCTTGTACGAAGGTGACTGAATTGCTGAAAGGCTGTGGTTTGTGGCTTAAATAAAACTGACCAGAACAGATGGTAGGAAATGTCGCCTCTGCCCCATGTTTGACCTCATGTAATTTTGAGTTGGAGTACATGCACATGAATACGCATGCTCGGACATGAAGTAGTGGAGTGACACAAAGTTTATATGGGTTGGTAATAAATGTGGAATTGCTGATGAGAATAAGCTCAGACTCAGTGATGCACATTGTAGTGGAGGTCTGGCTAAACACTGTTGCCTAGTCTTGTGTCTTTCCTTTGCAAGCTGTGAAGTAAGCCATTCCCTCAGTGTTTTTGTGAGGCAGGTTAGTGGGGAAATCACTATGTTCATGCTTTATGGCTTCCCTGTGACAGCCTGTGGGTCCGACTTTGTTCTCTTGCCTAGTTAGACAATCAGCACACTTACTACTGGTGAGAAAAAAAAAAAATCAGCTAAAAAAAAAAATAGCCTTCGTTATTGCACCCCATTGACCGTGATATATATCAATATTATTATTATTATTATTATTATTATTATTACTGTAATGATAATCACTGAGAGAATATTTTCCACCACAAAAAAAAGAACCAAGTCTTTTTCACTAAACAACATGGGACAGCAGAGCTTGATGCCCCAACCATGTTATCAACAGAAAATGGATTCATTCATGGACTGTCAAATTTCAGTTGTAGAGAAGTTTGCCCACATGAAAGGATACTGTGCAACCTTTTTCAAGAGATGAAAAGAAAAAAAAGCAGATTATCACAGGCTGTTTGTCATGTGGTATGGGTTGTACTCCTACCATAGCAATATGAACAGTGCAGTGTTTATTGCACTGAGATGCTGTTCTGTTGCAGTAACAGTGGTCATCATAGAAGTGTGATAGGCCCAGATTATTTTATGGTGGTATGGTAGCATCATGCAGTTAGTCATGCCTTTCTTGCGTCTCCGTCTTTCTCCTCATGTGATAGAAACGTTGTTTGTGTGTGTGTCTTCATGCTGGTGTATATTTTGTTTTTTTTTATCCATCTATGCAGGTTGCTGACACTGATCACATCAAAGCCACTGTATAAAGCCCAAACTATGGGTAAAAGGAGCTAGGTTTACTGCTTGATATTTTTTATGATTATTTTAAGTATTATTATTTTAAGTAATCTTACTACTAGTGAATGGCGTAATAACAAAAAACATTGCCTTTGTTTAAATTTAGGTATATCTACTGGCTTCATTATGTGATGAAAACCCTTCATATAGTCAGCTATGTGAATTACAGCTTTTTTTTCTTTTCTTAACAAAACTATAGAGGACAAGGAGAAATCTAGCCAAACTAAGCAGTACATTTTACTTCATCTGAATGATGATGTCCCTTAACTTTGGAATAAGGGACATGTAGAATAATTATTAAGTCAACTATTTATGCTTCAAGACATTGCAAGAAAATGAATGAAATGAAATTATATTCTAAAATGACTACTTGGTTGTGGTGCTCAGCAATATGGTCATCTGTTCTGCACATTAAAATGCTTTAATAATGACAATTTTACATGACAGATATTAGCTATATAGGATAATTGATCAATTTCAGTCTGAGCAAACCCATGAGGTTTTCCATCAGAAACAAAACCTTGCGATAATAGGATTCATTTGGAATGAAAACCTAAGTGGAAAGTAGCATGCTGTGAATTTTTCTGGTATTATTAAAAGGTTATCAATCTGAAATAATTGCATCAGCCTCACTCTACACCCAGCCCTTCATCTAATATCTGAACCTTGATCAGGACCCCGAACCATGGAGTTGCCCAGGGTTTGGAATATAGAAAATTGTCATAAATTGACCAAGGGTGTTGTTTCAGGTCTAGAAATTTGCCCAGCACATTAAAGATATTCAGACTGGCTGCGGTATGTCCCATATGGTTAGACTTACCCCAGACACAATAAGCTCTCCACCCAGGTTCTGCACCTCAGCTTTCACCTTGCTGCAGATGTTGAGCTGGTGACAGTACAGGGCAATTCTCTGCAGATAGGCAAGAAGGTCCTGCTTGCATGCTGAATCAGGGCACTGAAGGGAACACAGGCACAAAGACAAAACAGTGAAATCAAACCATTAACAAATATAGCTGCAAGTGGTGATTAGCAGGGTCCAAGCCCAAGGGCAGATGATTTAACAATGAGAATATACGCTTAATTCAGCATTTTGGAAAAGTCCTACTTCTCAAAGATAGACCGTTAATGTCAGAGTTGTGCAACTGCAGATGAAACTATAAAAATTTGAAACTCAAGATTCTTCACTCTATAGTTCATTTGAGTACCACCTCCAAACAGTTTGGATTTTCAAAACTCTGGAAAAGCTTTTGGATTGTCTAACCTAGAATGTTCTTTAAGCTATGTGCAAAATTGTGTTGATATTGGGTCAGTTTTGCAGAGGACATAGCTAAAAATGGTTTTGCATAAAATTCTAAATGGGGGAAAAGCTTCCATGGTGGAACTGAAAACCAGAATGTGCAATGCAATTGTCTTCAGCCAGGGAATCTGAGGGTAATAATTTTGATTCCAGGCCTTACAGTGCAAGAGTTACTGACCATAAAATTTGCATACCATAAACATCAAATTATTTGCTATAGTGTCATCAACTAGCTGTTACATGTCATTTTTTTGCCTGCATAGTGGGGATGATGTGAAACATATCCACCAAATATGATTGCTCCAGGACTTGTGGTCTTCTGCTTTAAGGCAGAAGAAGAAAAACAATAAGAAGAAATAAAACTAACAAAAACAGGGTTCGACCACCTGTGCAACTCTTTGTTCACCAAGTGAACAGCAGGACACAGGTGCTGCTGAGAATGGCTTTGTCTGTGGTAGTTTGCTGAAGGTAGGGGCTTCAGAACAAGTCAGGTTGAACTGCAGGTTTACAATCTCCCCCTTTGAATAGGATTAAAACTAGTCTGTCATAATCTGCTGCACTAGCAGACTATAGAACAATCATAGCCAAAGGGACAAAATAGTGAGAATATATTATAGCACACACACATCTGCACACAATTTCTTTCTCTTTCTCAATCTCTCAATCTCTCGCTCTCTCTCCCACAGCAGCAGATCTTTCCATCTTTCCATATATATATATATATATATATATATATATATATATATATATATATATATATATTTATCAACCACAAGTTCTGACCTGATCCCGCTGGTCTCTCAACTACTTGAACAGAAAGGAAACCTGTCATACAGAGCAGCAAATGGACCAGCAGGGAATAAGAGGAAGGCCTTCTCGAGTCTCCTGCTATCACACAGTTTGCCCCTATTATTCCAACTGGAAGTCTTCCAGGGTTCAGATATGGCCCACTAAGCTCCCAGTGGGTTAAGAACACCGCATTGGCTGCTTTAACGCTGCAAGCATCGTTTTGTACCAACACCCTTCTTCTAGCCATTAATATTAAATGGTCCTAACTTGGACATTCAGCGGTGTTATGTGAGAAAATGCACAGCTCATTTCCTTGTCTTGTGGGCCTGGATAGACCGGGAAGGCAAGTTAAACAGTGAGCTGCAGCATGAATACCCACTTCTGCTCCCCTCTAGGGCTTACACCTTGCAAGGGTGCCCATTTCCCCCTGTGCTTTACAAGGACAGGCCACCTGTGCTGAGACAAATGATGCTGATCCGCCACAGCCACTGCTCACATGGTCAGAAATGGACAGCTTTCCTATTGCATGATGATAATGTTTGCCTCTTTAATATACAAATATAACTGCAGAGACCTAGACTTTGAAGATCACAGTAAATAAGACAAGGCAGCCACCTATAGCAATTTCTCCTATCACATGCTCAGTGGGTATTCCTGAATGTAAGCTGAGGTTCCTCACTAGCTGCTGATATAGCAACCAGTGAAGCAGAAGGAAGTTTCTCCTTGCACATTATCGCTGCACCGCCACTCCTGTCTGGCATCACTGCTAATTCCACTCCACACTACAGACACAGACACACAGACCTTAACGCAGACTTGCAGATGACATGGCCAGTGATTTTGCCAGGACTAAAGCACTGCACCCCTTTTCTTTCTTTCACTAGCCACCAGTGATGCAATAATGTGGGGTTCACTGCTTGACTTTGCTTGGCCTTCCATAGCCTCCTCCTGGCCTCTGTACTTTTCAGAGCATTTCGGGACCGCCATTTTCAGTCCAGAAAAACAGCTGAAGCTCATTTCCTATTCTTTTTGCATAATTGGGCTCGAAATGAATGAAGCGTGTTCCCAATGGATAATTCAAAGTGAGGATGTGAACTCTGCTGCTGAGGGGAGGGCAACACACCTTCAGTGTGTGGCGGTCTGTCAAAACACAAGTCACACCTCATCTCATAGCTGCATTGATGAGCAGATGCAGAGAGAAGTCTCAGATTGTCCATTATTCTGTTAGCAAAAACTAATAGCGCTGTCTGTCATTTCATTCTCAACTGCACCTCCTTTCCAGTGTTAGATTGTTTTGTTGCATTACTGCTGTATTAAATAGTTTAGTAGACAGAGACAGGAGAAATAGTTCAAAGAGAGAGAGGAGAGATGATATGCAACAAAGGTACCTGGCCAGATTCAAGCAGAGGATTTCACAGTTACACGATGTGCTTTCTAGCCCACTAAACGACCAGGATGCCTCTGATGGTAAGTTTGATATGCCAAATGTTATTTGCCAGTTACTTAAATCTTAATTCAGTTACAATGCTGTTCAGTTGCTTAATAGTGCCATTTCCACCAAAGACTTAAATGCTACTGTTCATTTGAAATCATTTGCGTAGGACTGTGCAACTGCTTATTTATTTAAGTTGCTACTGAATGGATCTATTCTCTTGCTTTTTCTGTATTTAGCCTTCTGGCATTTGTATATACAGTACCAGATTCATAATTGAAAATAAAAAAAAAACAAAAAAAAAACAAAAAACGAAACGCGAGTAGAGGCAGTGCTGTGGAGTTGTCCGGCATTCAGAGGCTGCCTGTCTAAAAAGCATGGCATGTACTATGCTATTGCCATGCAACAGCACTCACCCATCAATGTGTGCCTCACAGTTGTTGGACCTACTATTGTAAGGCTGCCCTTGACTAGTCAGGTTCTCTCTGCAGGAGGTGTACTTGAAGAAGAAGAAGGGGAAAAAAACAGTAGAGAAAATAGAGTGGGACAAATAGAGTAGAAAAAAGGCATTGCTGGAGTGAAATGGGGTGAGGTGCCTCGAGGGGTTGTTCTATGTCAAACGCTGTGCTTAAATGAGTATAAAAGAATCTATCCCCCCTCCTACCCACCCGCACAGAATGGCCTTCTGCTTCACACGTGCGCATCAGTGGGGCTGATGTGGAGTCACAGAGACAAGGTTTGCTACTTAAGAGACATGTCCCACTGCAGTGGAGCAGCCTTTATTCTTACTGTCAGGCCAGAGTGCTCTCGTCCACCACAGGCTATCAGCCACAATGTGTGAATGCAAAATACTTGTCCTTTTCATCAGGAATAAGGAGAAATAATCAAGGGTGCTTATTTGGATGCTTGATAAAAGCATGATAAAAATCAACCTTTTGATGTTTGAAATTTTAATAACCCACTCCATTTACTGGATGTATGGCCTGGTAAACAGATGCCTCAAATGTCTCATATGAAAATACTTTTATAATAAAAATATGTTGGAAATGAAAAGGTCTTCAAGTTCCTCTTTATTTTCTGAACACAGCTCTGATGTCTATGGAAGGGTAACAGAAGGCTGTGAATATTCAGTAAACAATGGTCTAGGAACCAGTTTAAGTGAGAATTAAAAATGGCAAGCCACCTGCTCTATTCATTACAGCAACTGTTCAGATTCAGACAGGGGCTCTGCCAGTGATTTGCCATGCGACAGATTCACTCCCACCTAAGCCCTGTTTAACACCGATCATCACTCGGCAACACACAAGCCAAGAAATAAACATATATACAAACGCACACCACACACACACCCACACACACCCACACACCCACACCCACACACACACACACAAACTTGGGCTTACTTCTAACTTTCTGTCACCATTCTCGCTCTTCTTCTCTAAACAGCACACATGAGCTGTGAAGACCCACGCAATGATCAGCCTCCTATGACAAATGTCACATACATGCAAGGATTCTTACATGCAAGACACAAATCTACACAAATTAAGCCTCATGCTCCTCACATGCTCTTGTGTGTGAGTGAGTGTGTGTGTGTGTGTGTGTGTGTGTGTGTGTGTGTGTGTGTGTGTGTGTCCTCTCTCCCTCTCCCTCTCTCTGTGTTGGACATGCAGACATACTCTCAAGATATATCCACAGACTCACTGAGTTTAGGGTAAGAAATTAGGAACATAATTGTGAGTGCCAGTTTTGAATAAAGATATGTTTTTATCCGGTGAAAGCCTAAGGGTGCCCAACATGAAGAAGGACATAGGAAGACCTGCTGCTACATCATCATGGAGGTCAGCATGTTAGTAGGGCCATAAAAACAATGGGTCACACCAGGATATTATACCCATAGCAATTTTGTACAACAACATTATTGGTGTGTGCTTTGACCAGTACAATACTTGCTCACCCTTTAATATGACCTGTTCCTTTGCTTATCAACACACACTGGAAAGGACAATGCTTCATGAATGGATGCGTTGTTCATTTGCTAATTAGATAAATGTTCACATCACAATGTCGTACGCCCCAAGACTGCAATGAGGACAAAATGTGTTGATAGGAAATACAACAATGTGTCACACAGTTCTGGAAGATCACAGACACATGCAAGATGAGCTTCCATTGACACATACATCACACATACATCACACACACTTTGAAAGGCCAGTTTCAAACGTGGTCATGGTTAAAATAATTTTAATAATTTGGACTTGGTGCTTGACGCTACAGATATTGCTGTCTCTATGATGGGTACCATCACACTCTCACTAGGGAAACAATGGCTCAATCAGAGTAAAGCAATTTTGCTTGTGATCTTGTGCGTAGGTCTTCTGCTAGTTACAATAATTGTTTTTCTACTCTTGGATAGGACCTCCTGGATTTTTCAGTTTACTCCTTGGAAAGATGCCCAAACACCGAACCCTGTGATACTGAAACCAGCAATAATTATTAGGGTTTACAAAGCTAACAGCAGTTTCAATTACAATGACAACAGGCAGCCTTTATAAATCAATATGTCTTGTGCCTGAGTTTAGCTCTCACTTCTTATTAGAGACAGGTGAAATAAAGAAGAACATCATGCATTACCTGGAGTGCTGTTGGCGTTCTTAAATGCATCCTACTCCATTTGTGCACGCATGCACACACTCACTGCCTCACTCTCTCACACACACACACACACACACACACTCACACACACTCACACACACAAACACACGCCCACAGCTTTTTCTTTTAGCCTCCAACTTCCCCAGGCACAGCGCTGATTGATTAGATATTGAAAATGGTCTGTCAGCGTGTTTTAGAGAGGTACTCATCTGATAATGAATGCAACACCTCGGTTGGGAGCTAATTATATTAGAGACACAACTTGGTTCTGCTCTCTTGCTCTCTCAACGTTGGCCCCATTGGGAGGCACAGCCATGCAGTAAGACAGCCCACTGTTCCAGCTGGGGCCATCAGTTCCCACGTTAAAGATTTCCACTGGCCATGCCCATTTACTTCTAAACCCTAACTTACTCCACCTCTGGGTTCACAGTCACCGACACAGTCACTAACAGTTTCAAAAACCTGAGGGGATTTAACCTTGTATTGAAAAAAAAAAAAAAATGACAGAAATACATTTGCAAAGTTACCTGATCTGCGACAGCACGGGCCAATTTGTCCATCCTGGATCCAGCCTCAGCAATTTTCTTGGCTGCATTAATGACATCAGAGGAGTTCTTCAGGGGACCTTTGCCTCTGACAAAATTCAAGGAGGGAAGAAAGGGGTGAAGCGTGCAGTAACAAATTGAGGCTCAATGTCAGTGTTAGAATGGTAAAATAAAATGTATTTGAAATAAACTTCAATAAATAGATGATTTAGCTAAATAATTCAATAGATAAACATGCATTTACATTTTAGCTAGCTGACACTGACAAGTAATTCACAGTGTGTCCAACAGGAGACAACAAGTTTTTGTTCCTAGAGCATTACAAACAATATTAAAGGATGAAAAACTCAATGCCACATTTCCCTCAAAATAAATGTCACAAATACTCCTTTGTTCACAGTGTCCTTGCATGATAGAGAAGTGCTTCACAGAAATCAGAGCTGAGGAGTAAACAATTCTTTTTTTCTTTTTTTTTTGTTTAAAGTAAAAACAGGTGCATTTTCAGGACAAGATAAATATATAAGGGAGGGAACTGGAGATAAATGAACTGAAAAGGACCAATAACTGAGATTATTTTCTGTGCCCTGTTTTTCTTTATCTGCTGGTGTGGGTAAAGTTAATGTGGCAAAAATGAGGTATGTTTGCCTGTTGTGTGATGTTTCATTTGTTGCCAGCACTGAGAGGAAGCCTCCACTCAGTTTGTTGATGCTGGTTTGTGCCATTGGGGTCACTGCCAAACAGTAATGGCACAGTCACAGCATTGCAGCCATAATCAGTCATGACTATGGTTCTCCATATTCCTTTGTTTTGCTCTGTGCCATATAATTGTGGACTCCATACACTAGAGAAATAACTATCAGCTAGGCATGGGACTATCCCAGATATGTAAGAGCCCAGATGGAGAAGATTGAGAGCAAAGCTGTTGGCTTTCAGTAAACATAAGCAACAGGACGTTAAATGTGAGTGGATCAGCTATTACTGTATATCCTTGGATCATAACAAGGCTATGTAGTCTGATCCAAATGAATGTAGCCTGGATTGCATTTGCTCTACCAAAATTGTGTTACTAGCCACACACAGATGTAGAGTTGGTACAATTATTGTTTTTGAAAGCACATAAGGATCTCGGCAAAAGGCAAGATGGTTTCTCAACAATCCCACTCAGTAAATACGTTTCCATCAACCCTTTTTAATGCGGATTTTGCCAGCCTGTCATCAATACAAAACAAACCCCTTAGAGAATTATTCTACGATAATGACCAGCTGGCTGCACATTGTTCTGCTTATTACATGGCTGCTTACTGACAAAATTAATAAAGTGACACAAAATATTTATTTAAAATGATTGTATTACACAGTTAGTTTAATAGCTTTGCAAAACTAGGCCCGGCCATGTAGCTAGCAAACAAAGTGGTTGTCCGTAGCTTCCTGATCAGATCAATATGTCATCGTTCATTGTTTTGTTTCGTTTTTTTAGACATTTTTTTTCTGGCATTTTATTAAAAATCAAAGTTTTTATGGAAATGCAGCTACTGTCACATTTACCTGGTGAAGTCTGTCATCTCCATCATAATCATGCACATCTGCTTGGCCAGCACAATGATGTCATTGCCGTTGTCATCCCACTTGGCCACCTCGGCATCTAGCTTGCACTTCTCCTGCCTGAAGCTTTCCACCTGCTCGGCAATCTTGGCCTTCTCCTCCTGGGGCAGCTGGGCCATGATGGCCTGCAGGCAACATGGAGAAAATGGGGAAATTGTTAAGGTGTACAATTAAGGGGAATAAATATGGAATTAAGGGATGGATTAGTGGAAAGAGACAAATGCCACCAGAGAAAAATTTAGGGTAAATGAGCTTGATATGTTCAGGGAAGAAAGAATGATAGTAAAATGAGAAAAGGGGGCAAATAGGAAGAGGGATTAGTTCAAGAGAAAAAGAAAAAGAACACACTTCAGCACAGACTCACAATGACATCAAATGGAAAGCTGTCGCACAATTTGTTCTGATTTCTTTTCTGCCTGCTCTACTTCTTAATCCGCCCTACAAAACTTGGACATTAAGTTTGGAGCCTGACTATCCTTTGCCCTTCTGAAATGCTTCAAAATAAAGTTCTAAACTTTACAATTAATGGCTGGACCTTTTCAAACCCCTTGACATCTTATACTCATAAAGAGCAAATCCATTTTTGCCGTCATTTTTTTTCCCCTCTGTGAGAATACATTTGCTCTCTCAGCGGCCTTTGGGGGCAGGTCCAAAATGGCATAAATCTTGTGGCAAGGTCACTAGCACAGTGGGAACCGAGTATTATTTGGGAGATAAATGTATAATTACCTCGCTTCTTAGACCAGGGAATGAATAATGCATTTGTTCAACACTATGTCAAGGAGGTGAGATGGAAGGAAAAGTAACCTGGTTTCCATTAGGTCGATTCTATTGACTCCAGAGAGACAAAGAGAAAACGAGTATGCTTAAAAAAAAAATGTATTCATTTCAGCAGATGGCCACTATTGTTTTTTACCCTCACCTATTATGACTGTCCTGCAAGAATTGCTATTCTCTAAATGAAATAATCGCCTTTGTCCTCCTTTTCCCTCACTCTTATTCCCTAATCTGACCAGCCTGTTCTCACAGCAAAGCTGGTGTGTGTGTGTGTGTGTGTGTGTGTGTGTGTGTGTGTGTGTGTAGGTGGGGGTGTGCGGTGAGCTCAGTGTGAAAGTGTGTCACCTTGCACCTGTCCCCTGTTAGATGTGTCAGGAGGAAAATGAAAACAAAAAAATATAGATGACATGTCCTCTTGAGAGTCTTAGAAGGAAATGAGTAAAGGGACGGCGATTAGTAGAGACGAGGAGAAAACTGAAATTACAGACAGAGAGAGGGGCATGGAGATTTGCAGTGCCATCTGACATGACTTTCTCATCAGAGGCCACCAGATGTGTGTGTAGTTTTGGCCTAGTGATCACCCTGTGAACAGAGTGCTGCAGGGCTTTGATGGGGTTTGCTTGAAGAAACCCCGACTACACAAACAAGCAAAGCCAGCTCACTCTGAGCCCAGTGTAGCTTTCCTTCTCTGCCCAGTGCCAAGACACACAAACAACAGCATGGCAACAAATCTCATTAAACAGCAAGTAGGGGGGTGGGGGGCTAGGGGGAAGAGGGGGGTCATATTTAAAATACATAGCAAGTTGATATTTATTTACACAGCACAGAGCTACTGGAGAATCAACAATTAAAAGCATACTGATGGTTTCAGCCAAGTGCACTTTTGTATTAACGGGCATGGTCGGTTAATTACAGGTTTATGTTAAATGCAGCCAAACATATACTGTAGGTTGTGTTGTTCTACAATTGTTGTCTAATCAATATAGTAGCACAGGTGATTGCATAACGCCACAAGGCAGAGAGGGCAGATTGAAATTCATCAGAGTGAATAATTGCACCCCTGTAAAATGAAGTCTTGTCTCTGTCTCAGCACCATGGCATCACTGACCCTTAGACTGGTGGGTGGTCATCATTATATCCTTGCTGCTCATCGCCACACTGTTGAGGCATCAATTATTCACTTATCTCTAATTATACCGAAAAGTATGTTGCTGGTGTCAGAATGGCATGCTCGCCTATGAGGAGGAGCAGAATCCGAGATAGCTTCAGTAAGTAGTGTTGTAACGGGGGTCTGCACACGGAGCAGCAGAGAGCAGCAGGTATGGCTATTTCTAAGTGCAGTCAAAATGTTTTTTTTTTTTTCCTCACCTCCTGCATATATGAGATGGATTAGACCAAACGAATTGCTCTCCCAAACAGCTGTAGGCAGCAAAAAGTCTCTTGAAACTCAACAATTTGAATTGAAATTCCTTTTCTAAAATTAAGGATCAAGGGAGGTTGGGGAGAGAGAGCGAGGGATTTGGTTGGTGTTCCAATTCAATCTGAAAATGGTGTGACAAAAAGAACGAAAGGTGGGAGAGAGGGAGGGAGAGAGAAAGAGAGAGAGAGAGATTCAAAAAAAAAAAAAAAAAGAAGAAGAAGCTGCAGCACCGCGGTAAACATATGAGCCAATTGGGACGTCAGGGGAACAGGAAGGCACTAGGTGAAGTCCCCCTCCCCTGCTCTCTAGAATTCACTTATCCCTAAATCCCTTCCCCTACTTTACTGATAACAACAAGAAGCGGGCCATGGGAGCTTAACATAGTGGTAAATCCGGCCGAGGGAGCGCTGTGCCAATACACTCTGCGACTCAGCTGCGTCTGCAGGGATTAGAGCGTTTTCCGGGTTTCTTCACTGAGCGCGGCTTCTTGAAATGACTTTAATTTGTTTCATTTGAAGTAAACTGCCCAGACACTCAGAGTTCAATTTTATGGATGACCTATCAACAGTGTTATCCAATCACTGTGTTAAACGAGGGTGGGTGAGGCGGGGGGGACTTTGTGTTTAGCTCTCTGTCCATGATCTGTGGCGTGTTATAGAAGGAGAGTTTGCGACTGTGTCTGCATGCTCTAATAGAACGAGACGCTGTGAACAGGCCTCCTTCCCTTGTGTGTTTTGCAGCCCTCTCATTATGCATGTTTGCTTCTAATAACTTAGCTTTTTGCGCAAGTATAATGGAAGTGACAAGCAGAGCACCACACAAGGCAAAGCATTGGGAACAAAGGCTCCTGGGAATGCCCTGGATTTGATTTGATTTCTTTCTACCCTGAGCGAAGGCGAGAAAGAGAGGGAGAGAGAGAGAGAGAGAGAGAGAGAGAGTGGGAGACAGAGAAATATCATGCTTGTGTCCTGTGTGTGATACCCAAGCTACTCACTGGAGTGGCTTGCAGGGATCAAGACTGTAAACCTCAATGTGCTCATGTCAGCTCCTATGGAGAAAATGGATTATGCTTCCTCTTGTCTGTTTGAATAGAAACATAGAGAGCTAGCGTGCACTTGGCATGACCGTGAGAGGACAGCAGCTTTATCCTGACACGACAGGCTGGGGCCGACTGGGCTGATCACCAGTGGTTTGCAGCAAACACATCTTTTATGGATGTGCTTGCCTTTTACATGTGTAAATGTTTAGTCTCTGAGGGCATAACAGTGTCTATAAGTGGCAAAACAGGTGATATCAATGAACTGTGTGAGAGGCTTGTGTGCCAGATGCACAATATGTCCTACATGATAATGTGTGCTAAATGTGCAAATGTTAGCGAGCACTTATTTGAAAATACACTGAGATACAATGCTGTGAATTTGTTCATGTGCAAACATGTGTGCATAGAGTTCTCTGGGTAGATTACAGCATGTGTGCTTGTACACTCATGACAATTCACGGCCATGTCATCCAATCAATCCAACCTGCACTTCCTGTAAAAGCATTTGACAAAGGGGCATGCTGTGACATCAGAATGTTCCCAAGAAGAGCTGCCCACTCATAGCAGAGTTGAGAGCCAGAAAAACTAGCTAACAGTTTGGTGTTGTGAAGCTCCTTTGTGTGGCTGTGCTGGTGTGCCTAAGCTCAGATGGCAGTGCAATGGTACACAGTGGGAGCCTCAGTGGGAGGATACGGAGGGCACACTCACAGCACTTCATGCCCTGGCAAATGCACTGTGGGCCCCCACAGTCATCCTGGAACAGCTACTGCACACCCAGAGCCTGGGTCTAATTTATACCAGTTCTTTTTAGCCATGGTTACCGATGGTTACCCATGGTCAGTTAGTTCAGGATTAACAATATTAAATCACTTAGATTCAAGACTCAAACACTGCATCACTCACTAAACCAAACTTAGATTCTACAGTTTACCTGAGAATACCAGTAAAATAAATGTAATCTAATTGAGATTGAGATTTGAGATTTGGTTAAGCATGAAGATATAATTCCAATTATATTTTACCTTAAGTACAATTTTTTTTTTTTTTTTTTTTAACAGAATAACTGCTTGGAAAAATAGCATACTACTTAAGACACCAACTCTTGTCCGCTGTTATTCCATCTAAACAAAATTCAAAGCGTTATGCTACTGATTTTCATTCTGTTGCACTGCATTGAAATGATCTTGACAGGAGGGTCTGGCTTCCTCTGAATTTCAAATTGCTTTGACAAGTGATGCAAGATTTCAAAATAAAGCAGGGATTTCATCGTCCACGGGTTCACTGCCTTCCTAAATACTGCAAGAGAAGAAATGAGTGAGAGAGAGAAAAAGAGGCGAGTTGATTACCTTAAGTTAGGCAAAAGAATTTCACCAGTGTTTTTAAAGACTATGCCCTCTAGCAATGCCCTCGGTTCTCAGTTGGGCCTTTGTTTTTTTCTTTTTGTTTTACCGAGCAGAAATCATCATATGGATAGATAGGGGTGGGGTGGTGGGGTGGGGGGTGGGGGCAGTACACAGTGCATGCTTTTAGCAACAAATAGCAGCTTTGGTTACGTTTCATTCTCATTTTGCATCCAGATGCTTTATTACCTCCCTATGTGTGCAGGCTGTGAAAAGGCCTAGGCGGTATACAACAGGCCTATGCCACAGGGAGAGGCATAGGGCCAAGTCACACTCCTGCCATCCACAATCCATTCAACATGCAACACACCGCTAAAGCCTCTCTGTTGCTGGAGGGGAGCAAGCACTGATACCCTCTTAATGTTCTTTAAGCTGGGCCCAAGTGAAAAATCGCTAATGTGCACAAAGCTCAGAGCCCTGGTGATGGCGACTGAAGCCTTGGCACAGCACTGTCCTGTATTTTGGGCTGCCTCTGCCATCTGAAAGGGATTTGGTAATTACTTCTTTGTTTGTGATTGCAATTTTACACCTGCCATCCCCAAATAGCGTTTATTTAAAATAATCCCACTTGTTAGGATAATTTAAATGGACTTTCATGCTATATAAGTGGAACTAGTTGGATCAGTCTATTAAAGTATCGCTAGGGAATGTCTGTGAGTGTGCTGGTGTGATGCAGTTCAATTTGCACCTGAGCTCATTGTGTATACAACTGAAACAATAATATTACAGTCACTTATATGAGGGATTCAGCATTGCTGGCTGGCCTTGAGGAGAAATTCATTTTCCTCTCAAGTTATAGGGCAAGTTCCTATTTGCCCTGAACTGCTGCAGATTCAAGAAGCGTGGTATTTTGGGAAGTGACTGTTCACTCACCCTGGCACTCTGTCCAGCAATAAGCTGGTCATCTTCAGTCTGGACACTTGTCCTACTGCGAGCGTCATAGTCCTCCTGCTCAAAGTCAGAGTCATCCTCCAGCTCCTCTGGTGTCTGTGAGATACCGAGAGAGAGAGAGGGAGAGAGCAAGAGAGAGAGAAATGAAACTGAGAAAGCAAAATCACATGACACATGACAGAGAGGACACTTTTACTTGCCTTCATACCTCATTGTGCCTAAATCCCCAATAACAGACAGGTTAAGTCTCTCTGTATTCGTGCAATGTGTAGTGCCTCACTGGGAGTTTCAGCTTGCACCCAACATACAGTAGTTGATGACAGGAAGACATACCACACAATTAAAAGAGCAAGATCAAGCCTGAATAATTCAACCATCTTTCACCGGGGTTTCATGTCCCTTGCATCATTGCATTCGACTACCATGGTTTACATGCACATAAGAGTAGGCTCTCTCAACAGTAGGATCACGCATGCAGTGAAAAGACGGAGAAATGGCCTGAGAAGATCCAGTGAGTGGATCGGGCTGCTATTTTACCCCTCTCCTGACCAGTAACTCAGGTCCTCTGTCAAATGACAGGGAAAACAGCGGTGACACTGTTTGACAAAGCAGAAATCAGCATAAATAAGGGCATCTTTTTGTCCAATACACACTATCCATCTAATGGCTTTGGGCTATGGACAGAATGATATTACCCCAGAAATCATCAAAATATGCTCAAAACTTTTAAAATGGAACTAAAACATACTGGAATCATTTAACCTTACATTTTGTTTGGCAACTCATCTGTCTTTCTTTAGTTTGGAGTCCACAGCACTTCCACACATCCGATTTAACTTTTTTTGTGCTTGAACAATGGGTGAGCCGAGCCTGCAGCCATGGTGACAGGCTTAGGATTTTGGAATGACTGGAAAGATGCAGGCTCTCCCTTGGGGCAATTCAAAATAGATCAAGAAATCAATATAGGACAGTATGTTAGCAAGCTAGACAGCTTTTTCACGTCACTCCTGTGAGGATATTGATAATTATCGCGATTTATGATTATCTCGATGATGGAAATTTACCACAATCAGCTTAAAGTGATTATTTTTTATCACAACCCGTGATAAAATCTTATATTGTCCCATCCCAAATTGTTATGCACAAATGTCAAAAGTAATGCTTGTTTTCTTTCTTTTCTTTGAGGATATGCCATGTTTGAAACACTACCTTGTTACCTTCATAGTTGCAATTCATTAAAATGTTATTCTTTATTCTTTATTTATTCTTTATCTTTCAAACATTAAAAAAAAGAAAAAGCAGAGCAAGCTGTCTGCAATGAGGCCAACATGGTGCTGCATAATGCTCAAGTACTGCTTAAGCATTGCGAAATCGATCAGTTCTAGGCCTATGTTCAATTCTAGGCATACGATAGGATTATGAGTTCCAATTTCATTTGCTCAAGGTGAGTCAGTAAATGATTTTTGGCAAGTTTTCACCTCATTTTTTCCTTGTTCCAGGTAAGTCTGGAATGAATGTACAGTAAACACTTGTAATATTAAAGTGCTCTGTCTCTAATCATTGTTCAACTTCATACAGTGCATATTATATTATATCTGTTCACCCAAAATCTGTGTGTATGTGTATGTGTGGGTGTGTGTGGGTGTGTGTTCTTGCAAACATGCACGGGTACACAGATGCCGTAACAAATCTATGTTTTTGAGAACTTTCATTAAAACCCTACACTCCTCTCAAGGCCATACTCAATATTTAAACACTGTGGAGAATTGGTTTCTTAATCCTGTGATTGTGCATATGATCTCTGCTGAAAAAATTCTAAAGGACCAATAGCCCAGCTTAGATAAGAGAAAAAATTACACAGATTCAAAAAAAAAAAAGGCATGCACAACATCTACTACACATGGCACCCACATTTGCCTCCCATGCTACGAAGTTAGACAACAGAGAGAGCAAGGATCCTCCAAGTTGTTTCTTCAGAAAGTAATTGAACTTGGATGGGATTATGAAGCCAGTTGGTCCCGGGCAGTTCAAAGCTGCCTGTTTTACATTATTTACCAACATCAAATTATTTTCCATAATTAGATTTTTTTCCACAGCTGCACTGGGAAACTTTCCAGCCTGCATAAAGCTGAATAAATGAATTACCATGGTGAACAGAGAAGGGCCAGCTCGGGTGAAAAATACAGAAACTGTACATCAGAGTGGGTATGGAAGACACTAGACCTGCCGGTATCATGCTGTTAAGACGCATTTTAGTCACAACACACTGAATAATTTTCTGCCAGCTTGATAAAACAGCGAACATGTGACAGCCGTGTGACTCACAATGTGTCGCTTTAAATGGGAATTCCATTTAACTTCTAAATTCAATTTCATTTTTCTTAACCCTTGGGACACATACATATTTTTATCAGAGAATTTTCAATATTGTCCCTGATAGCCAGCAGCATGACAGCTTGCCCTACCAACTAATGTCCCACATGTGTATCTAAAATGAGAATGAACAGGCAAAAAATGAAAAGGTGCGCGTCTGACCAATTTGCCTCATAAATCATGGTGAAGTTCACAAGCGCTGCAACCTGGCCAATGAATCACTTAGTCTCATAAGTTCCATGTATTAAGGGCCTGGTTTCTAGCTTTCTAGTTTCTAGCTCTGGGAGTATTATGAAAATGTTCAAAAATATTAATATTAATTAGGCAGTAAAAATGGCTGTAACATGTGAATTCTTAAACTCAGTAGTATTCACTTACACCATCTTTCTAGATGTAGGGAAGTGGCTGTGAGATACAAAAAGGAGATGTTACCCCCCTCTGCACTCACCTTAACTACATTTCAACTTAAGTGATTCATTTATTGAAATAAAACACCCATTTTTGTAAACTCTGGGGTCTGTCTTTATGTTGCAGCCCATGAGCCAGGGTGGTTACAGAGATCATAGATTCTAGCCAAGTCTAATGCATTTACATACTTCATTTATTAAAAAAAAAAAAAAAAAAAAAAAAACAGCATTTAATCACTGTAACTCTAAAAATGTTAAAGTAAGCTGGATACAGATTCATTGACACATTAATCAACAAAAGGGGAGAAGAAACAAATTATTCAGATGTCCGCACTGACAAAATATCTGATCAAAATGTTTCAAATATACAGCAGAAGCAAGAAAGAATTACTTCACTTGGCCTTCGTCAGCATTTCCAAACACATTTATTTCTGTCTGACTCTTGCTGAGCATTTAAAACATTGCAAGTCATTTGAGTAAGTGTATTCCTTTCGCTCCCCTCAGAGAGGTAATGGACATACCCTTATCATGAGGACAGCTTTCCTGATGTCACGGACGCCATCATAGACCAAACGGGACGCATCAATGAACTCATTCTCCTCAAAGGGCTGTGGGGGGTTCGTGCTCAGTGCCTCGATGGCTACCTCCACTTGTTCAGCAAAACGGGGCATGACTGCAGGGAGAAATGAGCAGCACAGAGGGGGGTAGAGAGACAGAAAACACAAGAGCCAGATTGAGACATTTTTTTTTTTTTTTTTAGAAAGCAACCCTTCCCTACAGGAGCTGATTTCTAAAGCTGATCAGTTATGAAAAGGAGAAATAGCATCGTGACAGTACAATGATTGGTGTGTACTTTCACAGAGCATGCACACTTTGCATCAGATACATTTGTCAGCAGTAGGGTTTCGCCTTGTGTCAGTCTCTGCCGTCTGGTGCACATAAAAAAGGCAAGATGTCACCCCAATCCTCTGCACAAGGAGCGAAACAGGATTCGCACCTTGCACGCCAATTAGCTATTTCACCTTGGCTTATGCTACAGGAAGATTGGCCTGTCTGTCACAGATCTGTTTGTGTGTGTGTGTGTGTGTGTGTGTGTCTGAGTGTGTGTAATCTGAGAGTTGGCTGTGTGTGCCTCAGTGTTAGAGCACAAGGACGCTAACTTGCAAGCTCAGCCTGTCAAATCAAAATGCCGATGAAGGGAAACAAATTCATCAAAGTCTTTTGAACCACACAAAAGGCAAACGACAAAAGAAAAGTCCCTGTTGACCATAAAAATGGTTGGTTTTGTTGTCAGTATCAGTTGGCCAGAGCTGATGGAAAAGCTTTATGTTCTTTGTGTGTTCAAATGAATTGTGTTGAATGTGAATAGACATGCTCAATATGCAAGCGTACAGCCTGAATGTTTGAATATTTAGCAGGCTGCCGAGCTCCATAATCTGCTGTTGAGTCACAATAATTGAATGCAGACAATGTTTAATGATGTGCTGCTTTATTAATGACTTTGCACTGAGGATAATTATCATACCAAAGGCTATGGTTTACCTGACCGGATTGGTACCCACTGCAGAGGGTGGGCTAACATGATATTAATATGGTATCTATATATGTCATTTTATACAGCATCCCCCACCCTTACTGCATTAATGTGCATCAAATCCATCGCATGCAGACTTTATCAAACCACACTGAATAAACATTAAGGGAAAAAAAATGAGATTGAAGAGAGGCAAGACACATAAAAAGACAGAAGAGATGTTACTTTGCTTAACATAACACCGGAACGGCTCCTTTTGAAATATTCATTGGCAAATATCTATATAAAAGAAAAGAGTGGGTTTTGGAGACCAGACACTAGGACTCATTTAGGCCAAGATCCTTAAGGGGGGAGATACTGTAGGTCTAATGAGGACACACTGATAGCAAAAAATGAAAAAGGGAGAAGACAAATTTAGCATGGCAGCTTGACTGGTGAGCCTGCGCTAAAACTCCGTCTGTGTGATTGTATTGTCATTCTTCACAGTATCCTCTTCTTTTAAGTGTGAAGTAAGCTAAATCAATTAGCTAGCTTGCACTAAAGGTGTATCTGCAGTATATGTATTTGTCTGATATAAAACACTGGCTTTATTACACCAAACATAAAAGGTGTTACAAAAAGTCTCCCCCTTTTTCTTTTCATTTTTAATTCAGTTTAATCCACTTACTGGAGAAGCGTAAAATAGGCTTTTGGGAATTGCTAGGAAGGCGTTTTAAACAGAAATATTTAAATGTTCTCCAAGCTCTTAATGAGCAAAGTTGCTGATGGTAAGGAGCAATTTCACTCATTCCAGCTGAGAAATGATGAAGGGAATTAAATGTGACCATGTAGGAATGGATTTTTTTTCCGCGCTCCTAGGCTTAACCATAGTTTAAGTGAGAAGTTAGGGAAGTACAACGAATGCTTAAAGCCTCACAGCAGAGGAGGTTGTGCCCCCCTGAGGTGTTTAATGAGCTCCCAACAGCAGACCCTGCATATTTTTTTGATACTTAAACCTCAATTCACACGAAGACATCTTAATTTAGATGATATATTAAATGAGGTAAAATCAAAAGCACTCCCATACAAACAAATGCTGCATTAAATCATGGGCTGTAATGCTAACCTTAAAATCGGATGTGTCAGTGCTTTGATTTATGTTAGTCTTAGCAGCAAGGGCTTTGCCAAGTGTGACTGCTTTTCACCACCAGTATGATTTAAGACTTGGCCACTCCTGCCTTTAGTCTCACTTGTTCACTGTTCTGCTCTTCCGCACCCAAACCTAAGATAAAAATGTTTTACCTTTCTGTTAATCCTGCTGCTGATTTTCATAGCAATATCCTCATCAGTGCTTTCCTCTACCTCCCACCTCTAATTGTACACTGCTGGGGAGACCTTTCCTCCCCTCCTTGCTAGCTAGGAGCTTGCCATCTGTTTTCTATTCTGGCTAAAGCCTCCTTCTCCATCATTGGAACAATAGAAAGAGACTGAAACAGTGACTCATCATGTTTAGCATTTGTGTGCTGTATACCTGGGCTGCACAGGGAGCATAAAGAGAGCAGCCACTTGGGTTCCTAGTTCATAACAGCCTAAAAGTGTTGTTTATTTTGTTTATTAATGGTTATTATCGTCACTAATATAGCTAAAAGCATTCTGATATATGATTTTAAAATAAATTTGATCTCAGTGTTTGTGATACTTGGTCGATAATGTTGCTCCTAGACAGATCAACCAGAAATCCTCATCACCAATGCTATTACATTAACTCTAGACAGTGCTGTGTCTCTTTACAACTTTTATCCCTCGGTCTCTGGTGCACTTTTTTTTTAGTGCACTTGATATGCTGATTTACTGGCTTGACGTGCGGGTGGCAGTGTGAGCATGTGTGTTATTACTCATTGCAAAACCCAGGCTAAATCCCATTTACTGTGCCCCAGTGCAATAACAAGGAGCAACGCCACCCAGCTTCTCTAAATGGCACAATAACTTTGGCCATATATCAGTTTTTTAATCTACCCTCTCCAGGCACCACATTAATGATCAACTTTAAAATTTGTCCTTTTTTTTCCAGGGAGAAGATTAGTTTAAACACAGAGAGTTGGTGGGCAGAGAAGTGTCTCAGGGAAGAAGGAGGGAGAGGGGAAAAAGAGAGAGAAGCCATAACCACTTTCCTATTAGGCTATTGATTTTCTCCCTCTCAAGGACAAGCTTCAATGCTGGGCCCATGTGTAGACTGTCTGTCAGGAATCTATGGCTCAGCTTTACAGAGCAGAGTTGTGTGCCTTAGCTGCCTGCTTTGCCCTGGCCATAAATCTGACCACACTCAAAATGAGAAAGAGGGATGGGCAAATTGAGACAAGGTCAAAGAGCAGGTAGTTGTGATAAGAGGCCTGCGCGGATGTGGCAGCTGTCAGAGAGGCAGGTGAATGGCAGCGATTGCCATGAGTGGCTCCAGGCATAAACACACGCACAATCAAATAAATACACAAACGCACAACTCAGAGAAACACAAAGCTTCACGTACACACACACACACACACACACACACACACGTACATCACTGAGAGGAAGAAAACAGGGGACTGCGTGAATGAATTCCACTAAAATTCTTGCTCAAATCGCTTAGTAAAATCCTGGGTGACAACTATTGATTTTTTGGTCGGGTCTAGTTAATTGGACTCAATGCCCTCTAAAAAGTGTGTGGTCCTATATCCTTTCCCTTTGTTCAGCTACACTTAATCATCTTTCCCCCAGCTATGGATTTCTCCTTGCCTGTGTTCAAATCCATAGACATCAGCTCTGAAGGGACAGAGGGGAGATGGAGGCAAAAGTTCACAAGGATCAATAAGGGTGCTTTATGGTCCAGATCAGATGTGCGTGGTAGCTCTTAAAAACCCCAACTATGACCACTAAGAGAGAAACTGGGGGGAGAAACACAACAGCTCTTCATCAAACAGAAATATGGAGCTTGTGAAACGCTGGCCTCACACAGTCACCCATCCCCAGCTTTAGCATCTCAATTAAAGCCCTCAACTGAGCCGTCACCAAACCTCCACCAGACCAAGGGCAGGTGTCCTCCATCGGGCTATCCAGCAAAGTTAAGGCTTTACATGGGAAGGGAGAGACACTATGCAATGCAATGCAAGTGAAGCATTTTTTTTCCTCTATTGGGAGCAAAGGTTCAACATGGAATTTGTAATTGTTTTATGGAGGCCAGGAGGCAGAATGATTTTAACGCTATCACGTTAACCTCTGGTAAACAAGCAAAGAGACAAATGATAAAGAAAGCCAGAGGGCAGTCATTATGATGCTGCCCTAACATATGCCCACATTCATCTACTTGTTGCTCTCAGTAACCCCTGGCATAATATAGCAGTTTTATAGTTCCAGTATGTGACAGGGTAAGAGTCACGTGAAATTAACCTTAACTGTGCATAAGAAATTGCCACTGTACTTCATCAATTAATTACTCAAATCACTTCAACTGAATTATGCATTAATAACACAAAATGTTCTTAAGTTACCAGATAACAAGTTGGTGGTCCATTATGCAGGAGTTTAGTGCCACAAGAGGATTCACACAGCTGGCTCTCTGCACACACGTGACTTCCCTAATGCTGTTTGTGACTTATCGGCAAGCAGGGAGGGGAGCTGATTGTGTCTCTCAATTATCCCAGCAGATGAAAGTAACGAGAGAAACAATAGATATCCCGCCTCGCTAAATGGGCTCTAATGGGAGAGATAGACGGGGAGGGATGGAGGGTGAAGAATAGAAGAAGCTAAGATGAGGAGGGGGGCTGTAAGGATTGTGGTCCAATTCGATTCTGGACAGATAATTGCAATATTTCAACTTCCCTTTCATCCTGCATTTTACTTTGTCCACCTTTCATAATAGTGTGCTTTTAATGGCATGTAAGTGCCTTGTTTAAAGGGATGTGAGGTTGTTTTTCATAGAACAAAAATGTTTCTCTAGGAAATAATAACATGAGAGTAGTTCAAAATAGCACACTCTTAACATATACCTTATACACGATTTTGTACATCACACACCATCTTTAATCTTGTTTTTGTTTGTTTCTTTACTCCTGAATGGCCTGTGTGCTATCAGGCTGTCATCATAGAAAGAAAGACGTGTCACATATGGAGTCTTAACACCCTACCAAACGTTCAGCCAAACAGCTGCCAGACAAGGGCTTCACTCCTCACTGCACCCGTCCACCCAGTGTATTGCGAAGGGTATTGGGTCACATTGCATGGAGCCAATCTCCACTTTAGGTGGCACTGTGACAAGTTCTGGCCTTTTGCCTGTCCTGTCACAAGGCTAAACTGGAGTCTGCTGGAGTCTGTCATGAGACAGAGGCCGTAGAGAAATGAGGCTGAAAAAAAATAACAGATGAAAAATGGATGAGAGGGAGAGTGGCAGAGGAGTGAACAGGTGGTGTCCAGGGTCTCTGTACTCTGTGTTAAAGCCATGGCACTGATCGAAACTGCGGGATACAGGGCAGCCAGGCAATTACTGCGTGTCTGTTAGTCACTGACCAGACTGAGAAGCAGGTGTAAGTGGTAGTGTGTGTGTGTGTGTGTGTGTGTGTGTGTGTGTGTGTTTGTGCATATGTGTGTTTGCTGGACTCTTCATGAAAGAAGTGGCTTAGCTTGCCAAAAAGCTTTGGAGCAAAATGTTTTATGCAAGGGTAAATGATATTATATTTATCAGTATAATGCATTGCAAACCATACATTAAACTGTGCCTCCCTGCCCCACACTAGGCTTTTGTACACAACACTAACCAGTCTCAGACAGCAGTTTAATAGACTCCAGCACACGCTCGGTGTAGACCCCAGGTTCGTAGTTTTCCATCTCAGCGTTAATGATGTGGACCACACGGGCAGCTCGGCCCCGGATGGCTCCGGCAGTTCGGTCCAGGGTGTCCACATCTCCCTCCTGAAGAGCGATTACGCATTTGTTGACATCCTCAAGGATGTGGTTTTCTTGGGAAAGGCAAAAGAGAAAAGTAGTAAGTAGTGTAAGTAGTACTGGCTTTCTCTTGCTGTAACAAAACATTAGTTGTACTCATCATGAAAGTATACTTTTTGTCTACTTAATTATGCATTGTATCTTTGCAAAAATAATGTGCTTTTCTCCCTATTGTGAGCTGGTAATCAATAGGTAGTAGAATACTATAAGGCTTTGAGTGTAATAGTGCATATTGCAATAGACAATGACTTGTTTTTATAGAGAAATGAGAACACGGGCTTTTCAACTGTGTTCAAACAATGAACCAATAAACTCAACCAATGTTCAAAAACGTATAAAACATCAATTCAGTAACTGTTAGGCAAAGTCTATGCTGTGTGGTGTAATAGTTGTTACTACAAAGAGCTGAAGGTTTGTTTTACTTTTCATGTCATTAAATCCAAAGACAAGGACACCCGAATGAATGGAAGTTGTTCAGGGAGGAGAAACCCTGTCAAAATGATGCTTCAAGTTAATAGTCAGTGAATGCAACAGCGAGGGAAACATTAACTATACAAAGTAACTTATATAAAAGGGTTGCAAGTTTATGTCACTGTTTAACTTATCCATTTAGTGTTGAGAACATATATTTATTTGCTCAGGTACTCCATGCTAACACTTTAGTATACACACATTACACATGAACGACTATGCTTTCATTCACATCCTACATAAAAAAAGCCATGTTATTTCTTTATTTATTGCTAAATTTGATCGGTTTCTGACTTGAGACTGCCAGACTTATCCATTGCTTTCCATTTAGCTGCAACCAGTGGTCATGTCTCATCATTATTCATTCATTCCTACAATTAGTCAACACAAAGTATAGCATATAAAAAATCAGTAAGAGACCCATGGTTTTGTATTATTTTGGTGTGAGCTGACAAATGAGCCACTCTCAATCTACAAGTTATTACACTTAAAGCTACATTAAGTAATGTTGCATGTATTTTCAACAGTAAAGTGAACACTTGCAATGTGAGAGTCATCACTGTGTGTCTTCTTTCCACCATACATTTTATAGCCAGTGTTGTTACTTCCTGTTTTGAGGTTTCTAAACTACTGTATTGGCCAAAATAAACTCCTCCTCTCTGCCTCCCTTCACTTCACAACTTTGTGGCTTCAACTTCATTCAAAACCTCTCTGAAACTGTACATTCTTCAGATGAACTTATCAATCAATTTCAGATCAATCCTGCAAGGGCCTCTAATGCCGCAACCAGCACTACGGTGACAGAAAAAGTTCATTCAAAGCAGCCTACCTTGTATTTTAAAGTCTGCAGCTTCACTACATTATTGAATTGGAGGTCAAAGATGAATTAATCCAAGTAATCCAACAAGAGCCTTGAGAGTGAAATGTATAACTCATTTCCATTGCGAAACCACTTTTTTTTTTTTTTTTTTTTTTTGCCTTCCCTTTCAGTTTTGTACAAGCATTCAACCTCAGAAGCAGTTTGTGCTCTCAACACCATCTAGTGGTCAGAAATTGCTTACAGCAGCTTTAAAACTGACAGACTTTATTATTATTTTGAAATCATACCTGAGACAGAAAGGAAGTCATCCACTGAGGTGATATCATCCACAGCCTCGGTGAGAATGCGCACTTGTTTCTCCCACTGGTCCTTGAAAACGTCCATGTTGTCCTGGGCCACCTTGCTTTGGGGGCGGGCAGCCAGTGTGAGTGCAGCATTGATGACCTGGCATGGGAGAAAGGCTCCAGTGTAAGCATTAGTGTGTACATGCATGTGTGTATCTGTGTGTACTGTATATGTGCATATGTGTGAGTGTTTTGGTTTGGGATGAATACTGTGCATGTCTACTGTTTATTAGTTGTTACACAACTTACTCTCTAAGGAAAACAAGGTTATCTTTTCAAGAAGCAGCTGAGTATTTTGACTTCAAGCTGAGGCATGTCTGATCTTTGCAAGATAGAACATTTGGCTTTAAGACAAAAAGATCAACAGACATTTTGCAGGGTTAAACATTACCCAAACAGATGGAATGATCCCTTTTTGTTCTACATCCTGTTTGTTCCTCTTTATTCGACCCTGTCAGAAAGTTTATGTCTGCATGATTTTTTTTTTCACTTTTTTTAATGTCTGTTTTTTGGTGAGCAGTGCTAGAAGGGAGCGGGAAACAAACTGTTACCAAAGTTTTGTAAGGCTCCAGCCCTTACTTGCCCTATCAGATAGTGGGTCTAGGTGGGTGTGTGTAGTGGGTCCTACACACCAAATCTTTAATCTTAAATCCATCCCTACTTTTTCCACTCCTCTTATGCATTTGTGGGCTGTGAATATGACCCAACCCTTAACCTCGGAAACAATGGATCAATTACCACCCACTGCTTTGCTGGAACTCATGGACTACACAGCACAAAATCTTTCAGACCTGCATCTTGTGTCCTGTTCCTCCCTTCCTACCAGCCATCTCTCTCTGTTTTTCTTTCTTGCATTTCTAGGTACTCTCAGGTAAAATCAAGAAGAAGGTTTATAATAATTATCAAGACCAACTGATCATAACTAGGACCCATTTGCAGGATGTATTATTTGTTAAACTATAGCATACACCAGATGTAAGAATCTTGACACTGCATGGTGAGTCCTCACCTGTGGACAAAGGCTGTCAATTTGGGTGGCAGCCATTCGAACCAACTTCACTCCCTCTTCATTGTTGGAAATGGAGCAGGCCAGGTTGGCCACCTAAAGGAGAGAAGACAAAGATTAGACAAGTACTCCACAAATATTAGTATGATAACACATTCAAAATAACAGTATTGACATTTAAACTTCATTCCCTTAAAATGCATCATACTTTGTTAAATTAGTTTAGTTCATAAGTTTTAAATTTTTACCATACATAGTAGTGTAATGCTCATAAATTTAAGCTGAACCAATTTAGATGATGGGAATACTTAAATGCATGTCTACAAGAAAAAACTGGCATTATAAACCACAGCTAATTAGACAAACAACTCGTGCTCCACCAACTAACAGTTTTCTAATTAACTGTAAAGTACAAACAATGGTGTCCTGTCCCACAGCGCTGCCCTGGTACCTAGGATCACAAAGTTTTCCCACTCCTACACTTGCTGGTCTTTTTTAATGTGTGGAGATTTTGATTCCAGGGAATGTCTCCAGCTTCTGTACTAACTCATGTGTACTGCTATCTGTACAGGACTGGGGATTTAATGCTTGGCTTGGAAAGGCAATGTTGGGGGCACACTATGTACAGAGAGTTAGGGCCTGCTCAACTGTTAGATTGGTATTTGTTATTCCCCAGTGGCAGGTGCCCTCCTCTGCCCACCTACCTCCCCCCCTCCTCCCTGCAACACCCCTCCATTCCTTGTCTTGTTTTCATTTCCCAAGATAGCTTGTATCTGAATAATTCAGATCACATAGGTAGCAATGTGATTTTTCTACTGGACAATCTCAGGGGAATAAAGGTGTAGATGCAAAATGGTGGATGGGATAGGTTTCCTTGCCCTCCACTGTTAAAAGCAATTGGCACAGTTGTGCAGAAGGTGCTGGATTGTACAAACATCTACATTATTGCAACAACATTAGAGCACACGTGTCAAGAAACGTCCAAAAGACCAAACGGCACAGGAGAGAAAAAGTCTTTAATGAGAGAGAAGCAATTGGGTACAAATTAATAGCTAATGTCATCAGATCCAAAATGGTTGACCTGGATCTCGGAAGCCAAACTCATTATGATCACATTCCCGGCATGTGTGGGGCTCATTACTTGCATGCCTAAATCATTATGAGGTTTACTGGTGCAAAAAGGCACTTCACTGTATAATTAAGATACCAGATGGTCTTTATCTACTGGAGAACTCTTGTCCATCTCTACCTAGAGGTAGTGTTTCCTCTGCGACAGGTTGCCAGCCTGACTCCTCTCTGGAAGTCATCGAGGTTATCCCAATTCACTTCAGTTGGTAATGGCTGGAATACAAGATAATGGATCTATCATTTTGTCTTGTGTCATTTTATCTCTGGTGTGGTGCTGCATTTATATGTGTGAATATTCGAGGCTTCTATTTTTTTTTTCTTTTTTTGTTTTTAATTTACTGACACTTGATTTGGCTATAGCGATGACAAGGCTTTATTTAATTTGGTATCTGTGCACAATATATCATATCAAACTGGTTGGGTAACTGAACATGATGGAAAGCAGTAAAAGTGCTACTCAGGGGAGAAGTGCCCACTTGAAAAAAGACTCCCAAACAAATCTGCCTCTCACTCTGCCTCCAACAGAACACGCACACACACACACACACACACACACACACACACACACACACGTACTACACAACACACACCTTACCTTAAGCCATTGCAGTCATCATATTTCTCCATTATATCACTGTATTTCACAGTTAATTTTCATAACTTCAAAACCCATATAATGTAATGCCATCCTTAAGTAAATTAGATGCCAGCATGAGCCATGGCTTTGAAACTGAGCTAAACAGACACTTGCCTGTTGGCAGCGAAAGGTGCCAGTCTGTATTAGCACTTCCACTGCTCACATGTCACTGTTTGAGGCAAATTGGGGTAAATCAAATTTGTGTTAGAAGACTCTTGCTTAGAGCCCCGTCTCCCTTTACTACTGACAGCTATGAGCACATTGATGGATTGCACTCCTTTATGTGCAGGTGTGTGTATGTGTGTGTGCGTGTGTGTGCATGTGTGTATATGCATGTGTGTGTGTGTGTGTGTTGGAAAGAGAGCGAGAGAGAGAGAGAGAGAGAGAGGGAGAGACAAACAAAGACAGAAGGAGAGTGTGTGTCTATGTGTGTCAGTAAACCTGTATGTTGTGGGTAAATGATCGTGGCAAAGGGTGGATTTGCTGAACATAAAGCACAACTTCATGAAAAATGGTATTTGTGGTGTGTGTAGTATCTGCATCAATAGCCTACATACAGATATACATACACTCAGTGGCCACTTTATTAGGTCCACCTGTACAATCTAATACAGTTCAATGCAACAGCTCTGCCATAAATTCTACCCTTTAACAAACTTTATAGTATTCAGTTTGTGTTGATATTGTGGAGAATGTGTCAATTTAATTCTATGTTTATTATTGAGGTTATAGTTTGCAGAGGTCTTGTACTGGACTACATTATATTGACAGGCGTTTCTCTTTTTTATTCTCCCTATTTATATACATGAGTGGGACAGAATATTAGAAACACCTCTCAATAAAATGCAGTCCAGTACAGCAGCACCACTAACTATGAGCTCAATGCCAAACACATAATTGAATGAACACTTCAATTACTGTGACTAAAAGTAAAGCTGAGCAGTATAGGCATTATAAAAGTAAACTTTATGGCAGAACACTGTATTGGATTGTATTAGATTGTGCAGGTGTACCTAATAAAGTGGCCACTGAGTGTATATAGTAGTAACCATCTGACTGCTGCAGTAGGGCCATGTGAGGTAGAGGGGCAGAGGGTGTTCTGAAGGTTGGCAATGTGCCCAGCTGGCCCCATCCCTGGCCTCTAACCCAACATAGAGAGCTTGGCCAGGGACAGTGCTGCAATGTCCAGCCAAAACTACTAATTGCAATTATCTATGGAAGCGCACCTCCTTTGAGGATTTTGCTTAGAAGGAGGGAAGAATCAAGACAGAAGGCCTAATACTGTGCCATGCGAGCCTAGTGCTGATACAGTCAAAGATGTTTGCATGCACGCCTCAGAGTGTCATGTACAGTACAGGCCAAAAGTTTGGACACACCTTCTCATTCAATGCGTTTTCTGTATTTTCATGACTATTTACATTGTAGATTCTCACTGAAGGAATCAAAACTATGAATGAACACATGTGGAGTTATGTACTTAACAAAAAAAGGTGAAATAACTGAAAACATGTTTTATATTCTAGTTTCTTCAAAATAGCCACCCTTTGCTCTGATTACTGCTTTGCACACTCTTGGCATTCTCTCCATGAGCTTCAAGAGGTAGTCACCTGAAACGGTTTTCACTTCACAGGTGTGCCTTATCAGGGTTAATTAGTGGAATTTCTTGCTTTATCAATGGGGTTGGGACCATCAGTTGTGTTGTGCAGAAGTCAGGTTACTACACAGCCGACAGCCCTATTGGACAACTGTTAAAATTCATATTATGGCAAGAACCAATCAGCTAACTAAAGAAAAACGAGTGGCCATCATTACTTTAAGAAATGAAGGTCAGTCAGTCCGGAAAATTGCAAAAACTTTAAATGTGTCCCCAAGTGGAGTCGCAAAAACCATCAAGCACTACAACGAAACTGGCACCAATGAGGACCGACCCAGGAAAGGAAGACCAAGAGTCACCTCTGCTTCTGAGGACAAGTTCATCCGAGTCACCAGCCTCAGAAATCGCAAGTTAACAGCAGCTCAGATCAGAGACCAGATAAATGCCACACAGAGTTCTAGCAACAGACCCATCTCTAGAACAACTGTTAAGAGGAGACTGCGCCAATCAGGCCTTCATGGTCAAATAGCTGCTAGGAAACCACTGCTAAGGAGAGGCAACAAGCAGAAGAGATTTGTTTGGGCCAAGAAACACAAGGAATGGACATTAGACCAGTGGAAATCTGTGCTTTGGTCTGATGAGTCCAAATTTGAGATCTTTGGTTCCAACCGCCGTGTCTTTGTGAGACGCAGAAAAGGTGAACGGATGGATTCCACATGCCTGGTTCCCACTGTGAAGCATGGAGGAGGAGGTGTGATGGTGTGGGGGTGTTTTGCTGGTGACACTGTTGGGGATTTATTCAAAATTGAAGGCATACTGAACCAGCATGGCTACCACAGCATCCTGCAGCGACATGCCATCCCATCCGGTTTGCGTTTAGTTGGACCATCATTTATTTTTCAACAGGACAATGACCCCAAACACACCTCCAGGCTGTGTAAGGGCTATTTGACCAAGAAGGAGAGTGATGGAGTGCTGCGGCAGATGACCTGGCCTCCACAGTCACCGGACCTGAACCCAATCCAGATGGTTTGGGGTGAGCTGGACCGCAGAGTGAAGGCAAAGGGGCCAACAAGTGCTAAACACCTCTGGGAACTCCTTCAAGACTGTTGGAAAACCATGTCAGGTGACTACCTCTTGAAGCTCATGGAGAGAATGCCAAGAGTGTGCAAAGCAGTAATCAGAGCAAAGGGTGGCTATTTTGAAGAAACTAGAATATAAAACATGTTTTCAGTTATTTCACCTTTTTTTGTTAAGTACATAACTCCACGTGTTCATTCATAGTTTTGATTCCTTCAGTGAGAATCTACAATGTAAATAGTCATGAAAATAAAGAAAACGCATTGAATGAGAAGGTGTGTCCAAACTTTTGGCCTGTACTGTATGTCAATGTGTGTGTGCGTGTATGTGTGTGAGTGTGTGTAGGTAGTTTTTGAGCATGTGTGTGAGAGGGAAACAGAGAGAATGAGAAAGGGAGGGACAGGGAGAAAGGGAGCAATAGAGAGAGAACCCTGCTGCATGGCCATTCTTTATTTTAGCTTCAAACAGAGAACTATCGATTTTGTCCTTTTGCGCTGCGCCGGATAATCACTTCAATTCTAATTTGATGAAGGTTCCCACTGCATTTGGGAAGATGGGCCTTCTCATTTAAGCTGCCAAAATAACCTCATTGGAACTTGGTACAAGAAAAAATAGATTACATTAGTGCAAAAATACCACCTTAAAAAAAAAAAAAAAAAAAAAACAGTGTTCAAAAATTAATGCCTCAACATTTTTTAATAATCTGAAGGCTAATATGGCTGATGTATGTTTGGTAAGCACTGATGTTGGTACAACATGAGACATCTCCAGTTTTTTTTTTTTTTTCTTTCTTTTTCCCACAGTGTGCTTAAGATGTTCGGTGAGGGATATTTAGTGGGACACATGCACTGTGTGTTTAGCAAAGGTGTGGTGCTGTTGTCCTGTCAAGTTTGACACTGTCTGTGTACAACCAGGAAACATGTAAGCAACACTAGTCAAAGTTGGATCGTTGTTGACAATCTACCCATGTAATTATGTAATTTTTTTCCCCAGCGAATGTCTTAGTTACACTAATATTGTTCATGTGAAGGAGTCATTTTGAGTTGGTCTTGGTGATTCTTGGAAAATAAAACACTTGAGTGGGGGACTGGTAGGAGGGGTGGAAATACTACTCAACATGCCCACACGCAACTGGCGGGGCTTCACTGTGAGGGCGTACTATCTGTAGTAGAACACGACATCCAGAAAAGTAAAGCAAGCACAGTTGAGAAGAGTAGAGTCAAGCTGAGCTGGTACCATTCAGTGGAAAAATGGCATTAGTAGGGACATTCAGTAATACACATGCAGTGTGTGCCGTGGGTCGCTTTCATGCTTATTTAACTTCTTAGCACTGCCTGGATACCATGCACACACAAAACTGGCTTGTTCCTTCACAATTTCATGATTTTCCTCTTTGTCATACCTCTATTCATACATTTTTGTATTTAAATTTTTGCTCTTTCCCAATCAGTGATCAAACTTGTGATCAAGAGAGCTAGCTAAGCACTTCCTGCTTACTGGCAGTGACCACAAAGCTGGACCAGAAGAGGGCCCTCCTGACTTCATTCAGGACAGTCAGTGCACCTCTGAGCCAGACATTTCCAGCACTTCCAGCTGAATCATCCCTTCAGTTACAAAGACTAAGGAATAACTAATAGAGCTGGTAACAGCCAAGGTGTTGGGCACAGCTTCACTTCAGGATGAAGCAGGAAATGGACTGAGAAAGAAAAATGGTGACAGAAAAAGGGATCAGTGCAACAGTGACGTTTTGAGTTATGTGATGTAAACTGGAAGCACTCTGTTCTATGAAAAGCCCATAGGCTGGATGTTTACTTGTGGGGAGGCTGTGTTTTATCCCTTTCAGATGCATATAAGCATCTCTTTCTGTTGACCACCTTCCTCCCTCAAACACACATGTACACACACACACTCAGTCACTCACACACACAGTAAATAAATCAGTCTGTCAACATAGAGGGAGGAGAACACTTAACAGGGGAATACAGAATGCAGCCTATGAAACAATTACAGGCCTGGCCTCAAAGGGGTACTTCTACTTGTTTTAGTCATGAGCTGTCAGCTCCCCAGTGGTGATGCCTGAACATACAGTATATGGCGTGGAGCACAGGTACCAGAAACAGGTTAAGGTGCAAGACATAAGGTTGTGCGACCAGATGTCAAGAACGTGCGAGGTTCACTTCTCCAGGGGATAAACCAGTGAGAGTTGATGGCTGGGTATGACTATGAACCACCTCCTTGAAAATCAATCCCTATTAAGGAGTGATGTATGCATTGCCTCAGGAATAATGCCCACTGGGCTTGCAACAACATCAAAAGGCACATTAGACCTTGCAGCATATTAATGGAGGAAAGTTCAGCAAGTACAACAGTATGAGGTTTTGAGCATGTTTACCAGGGTAATGGCTATATGAAGTAAACATTTATATCCAGTTGAAAAAAAGGCAGTTCTTCGTGGTTGGTTGATTTCTAATTTCCTACCACCAGATTAAGTCTCAAGTTATGTGAGACAAATAGCAATATCCTTGTGTGACATCAAATTTTTCATTAAAAAAAAAGATAAATTATTGAAGGACCAGAACTGTTCTCGATAACACACAACACATTCACCAGAAAAAGAGTCCTGTATGCTCCAACCACCATGAGCACTATTTTGAGATGTACAATTGTAAAATTTGGTTATTACTATCATAATAAACATCTTCAAAACAACTCAGGAAAACCCAGCCTGTCCAAATTTAATTACTTTTTAGTATGCTAAACAAGAAATTGAAACATTTATTGGCTTCGTAAGCTATTCTGATTGCTGATTACTGATTTACAGCTCCCTCCCACTTGACAACTTTTTCCATCTGTCCAATGCACCTTTACCTTGGTGACACAGTGGACCTAGATTGTCAGACTTGAGCGTAAGGTGCAAGATGTTAATGCAGTGAAGAGTTTAATGCAGTGAAGGGTTTGCTTTACAGTACCTAAATCAGAATGGAAATGAACTGAAGTCAGTGTTTACTAAGTGACAGACCCAGTAATACGAGAGAAGGACTGGGACGGGATCCTACACTGGTGACTACACTGACTCCCTGTAGATCCTAGGTTCATCACCTCCGTGCATACGAGCACAGCTGCTGGTGCTCATGTAAGAGCACTGGTGTAGGTCAACATGTAAGAGGACTGAAAACCTCTATTCAAAGTGCTGCAGCATCGCTCTGCATTGGAAGAACACATATTTGCCATACAAAAGTGATGAGGTGAAGGACAATCCTTTAAACGTAACTGAGCTCTTTATCCAAACTGGTGTAGGGTTCACTGCCACACTTCAACGTCTAGCAGGTGAGCAATCAAGGTTGGCAAACACATTAAATCATTTGACATACTGCTTCTGTATGAGATACATTACTGGATTAAATGGAGAGGATAACATGTAATAAATGGGTTGGGATTTGAAGTAATTTTGTCTTTCTTAGAACTATATGTGAAAAAGACATGTATAAAAGATGCATCCATTGTCCATACCAGCTTGCCTGTCAATTAGTTTATCTCAGTGTAACAAGATGGTGTGTGCACTGAAATAGTTTTAAGAATTTATGGTAAATGTTACAAAGTGGTAAGATATAGAGAAGAGATTTAAAAGTTCCTCAGGCAACTCACTCCAAAGCCACGGAGTCCTGATGGCAAAAGCCCAGTTAGCTTTGGTCTTTGACCTGGACACAGGAACAGTCAGGAGGCTCCTGCCTGAAGATCTCAGGCTGTGTGCAAGGCGGCTCATGCAGGGTTAAAAGTTTGGAAAGATAACTTGGGGCCAGGCTTTGCAAAGCCTTATGAGAAAAATCTTAAAAACAATTCTAAAATAAACAGACAACCAGTAAAGAGACACTAAGATGGGGAGATATGGCCTATCTCTTAGTTTTAGTTAAAAGCCTTGCTGCGCCATTTTGAACATACTGGAGCCGCTCTTGATGTTTTTGTTTAAGGCAGGCACAGAGAGCACTGCAGAGGTTAAGACGAGGTGAAACAAAAGTATGTGCAATCCTGTGTGTTGCTGAAACTCTGTGGATCTAATTTTAGCAGTGTTCTATAAATGGAGAAGGCATGACTTGGACAAGTTTTCTGATAGGTTGCTCAAAATTAAGGATGGGGTCAATCATGACTCATGAGTTCCTTGAGGCGGGTTTAATGTGCTAACTTAGTGGACAAAGAACAGGTCAAATTTGGCTGGATACATGCTCAGGGCCAAGGACAAGGACTTTTTGTCCAATGTGATAGTTTTTTTTGTTGTTGTTGTTGTTTTTAATCATTATTGTGTGTATATTTCTTATTGTAACTGGCGTCTAACAATGGGAATGTGAGCTTTGAATCTTAACGGTCTTAGTACTGCACTCCCTCTAAGCTCGTGAAATGTTTACTTAGAGATTTTGCATGATGAGATGGGAAACTTTGGAACTAGGAAGCTAGCTAGAAGGTTTCTGTGAGGCACATGCAGTGATACCATCCCCCTCTCTTACTATGACATTAATGATTCTGTACATGCAAACCTGGAGAAACCTCAACAGTGAATTCATTTATTCATTCATTCACATTCATTTCCCTACATTTTACTCGATAGGTTGCCTGTCAATGCTGATCTCACATAACATTTTCATGTTACCTTATGCTACCCTATCCAAATTGCTTTAACTGGCTCTATCATTACCCTTATCAAACATCAACTGTGACCAGTAATTTGAAAAGGGATTGAGTCAACACTGATTTCATGTCAAAGACCTGATCTGTGAACAAAGTAGCAGCACCCCATGACCCTGAGGAAGAAAATGTAGGTAAAAGCAGTGTATGGATGTAATGGATGTAACAAAATAATTTAATAAACCTATACAGCAGAGATGAGACGGATGAAATGTGCTCACAGGCCGGAAAAAACAAACAAACATACTTTTAAATCAAATTATTATTATTATTATTATTATTATTTTTGTTGTTGTTGTTGTTGTTGTTATTATTATTGTTATAAATATCTGCATTCTCATTCTCAGTCTCATTAGAAAAAAATGTGGCCCACTACCTAGTATGAGTCTGATACCCCTGCTTTACAGTGTGTGCGAAGGAAAAATATGTGTATCCAACAGGGGACTGAAGTTTTCAATTCTGGGTACTCTCATTCACATTGCTCTGATTTATTTGCCCCCATTTGCATTTTAAGTCTGGCCAGCACAACAGGTCAGAGCTTGATTGGCTATTGATTGCATTGCAGCTGATTTGAAAAGCAACATTTGCTGTATCCCCTTTTACCTCTACAAAATAAAATATGACCCAGAAGTGGTTCACACTGAAATAAAGAACAGTGCTGTACTTTAATGAAATAATGGATTTTGTTTGTTGTTGTTTTGTTCATTTCATCTCATGTGGGGGGTGTTTGTTGCCTGAACAGTAGGACTGGCTGCTTGTGAGTGGGTACAGGAGCTGCCATGTGATCATTTGTAATACTTAAGGCAACCATCCAAGAGCACTGTTTTTTTTTTTTTTTTTTTTTTTAAGACTTGTTTTTGGTTTGATTGTTTTTTTAGAAGACTCCCAAAAGAAAAATGCAGGCCAACTATTACTAATAGCTGGTAACATGTATCACTCATGAAGAGCATTTGTACAGTAAATCAGAGCATTGATTCAATAAAACGTACTGATATAATTGTCCATATAAGTAAAAATAAAAGGGAGCTCTGAAATGTTTCTGAGTTGCAGAATAGAGTTAGATTTGATCTTTCCCACAAATTGTACAGGGACAAAAGTACAGAGTTAAAAATCTGTTTGTTTATTTATATCTTCACTTCTTTCCTTTCTCTCATTGTTCACAGCAAAAGGACTTTTTTTATGCCTATGGAGGGCGTACAAAAGTTGTACTCTTGTAAATGCAGTTTCACATGTAGCTAAGCTATTTAATGACAGTACAGTACTATTTCAGACTTAAAATCTACTCAAAACAGGCAAAAAACTACTCTTTTACAGTGACATTAATTCATGTAATTACTTACTTACAGCCTTGCACATCAATTCAATATAGATATGCATGTTTTTTAATCAACACTTTGGTTGTATTGTATGCATTTTTTCTTTTTAAGCCTTTAGAATAACAGCATGTTCTCCTTGAAAACCATGTCTAAGCTTGCATGAAAGACTGACAGAGTGTGATTTACATTTTTTTTTCCTAGAGCCACAGCTGAGGTTTGGCTATTCCTGCTAATACCACAGCTGGCTCCTCAAAAAATATGATAAATCACTGCAAGCTGGCAGGGAGATGTCCCAGCAGTGACAGGGGGAGAGAGGTGAGAGGCCTTAAATGAGACAACGGTGGAGGCGGATGCCAACACATTGATACACACAAATATGGACAGATGCACACGCCAGTGCACATGAGCATATATTGGACATAACTATACACACTACTGGAAGGGAATAGGGAGGGACTATATGTAATATAGTACAAGATGCTAGCAGTCTCTTTGTGATAGACTATGAATTTACATCTTGCTTGTTCACACCATCGTAGTGCTAAAAGTCAAGGACCAATGGCTTCTGTCAGTGAGCACATACACCATAATAAAACTGGGATTATTATATGACTTCCAAATGTGATTTATTTACATGGAAAAAAAGTTAATGCCTAAGTGAAGAAGGAAGAGAGGATGGGCACCTCGAGAGTAATATCCACTATATAAAATTTTACTGAGCTCAACAAGGGACACAGAGAGGTAATTGAAAACAATATAAACAAACCATAAAGTTATCTGGACAAAGCTGACTTGGGACAAGTGTGTGTGTGTGTGTGTGTGTGTGTGTGTGTGTGTGTGTGTGTGCGCGCGCGCGTGCATCTCGTCTTACAGCTTCCATTTAGAGTCTTGGATATTGGATTATCTTGTTCAAATGACTGTGAATGACAAGGCAGTAAAGGAAGAAAGCAAGTAGGGAACACATGACTGACTCTCACTCCCTGGGGCAAAGGGCAGCTACCCACAATTCCTGTTGGCATCAGTGCCATGCTGCTTTGCTGTGGTCCAGTCCTCAGGAGCAGAGGCTGGCTGGATTGATTTCTCTTCATTTTGCTTCAAGCACTCTATCACACAGGGGAGCTTAGTGCTTCATATGTAGTCAGAGAGAAGTGTCTCTCAGGTAGGAAGTAGCTTGTTCATCCCACAACATCTTGCACCTTACGCTCAAGCTGGTACTGTAGCCAAAGGGGCCAGATTGCCTCTGTCACACTTCCTCTCCATTTGTCCTATCCTTAAAAAACCCAGCTAAGGCTGTTTCTACTAAAGTATTGATTTCTCTCTGCCTTCCTCCCTCTGTTTCTAAGAGTGCTAGCCAAGCAGTCAGGCTTGGCACCAAAGCATAATTATGAAAATGGACCTCTTGGTTGTTCCTTTTAATTTATCTGTACACTGCACAGTTCCTCAGCAGCACCGGCCGTTAAAAGGCTACTGTTTCAAGGGAACTGAAACGTTTAACCCACTGTACTGGAAGGAATGATCTACTTTTCGGTGGCTGGACATCAGTCGCCTTCTAAAACTGGGATGTAACACATGAATCTTTTGCTGAACTCATCAGGCAGTACTAGTCCTTCAGACCCACACTGTATATTGTGTGCAGACTAGCACACACTTTCTCTCTTCCTGCACCAAGGCAGTGCAGGAGGCATTTGGACTGACGGCAACAGTCTGTTTCATTTAGAGAAGTGGGGTCCAGCATGCTTTGAGTGCTCTATGCTTTCTGTCAAATGCTGGCATCAGTTAACACTGAGTCAAGATTATTATTGTTAAAGAAAACTAATGATATAAAGAAAACTAGGTGTGAAACAAAAAACATTTTCATCAACTGAAATAAAAATAAAAACAAGGCTTTACATAAAAACTGGAACTGTATTGTGCGTTAGCAAACTAAAAATGTCTTAAGTTTTCATCTTAGTCAATTTATGTCATACATAATCCTTGCACTTTGGGTGGATATGGAATCTATCTTCCAGTGTTTTTCAGCTTTGTCAGTTTTATGCCAGCAGATGGCTAATATCCTTCTGTCAGCACAGTAACACAAGCAAGACTTTTTTGAATTTCACCCTAAAAATACCCCATGTTACTAGAAAAAAAACAAGAAAAAAACAAAAACAAAACAAAACTAACACTGAAACCAAAACTAAACTAAAACTAAGCATTTGTCCAAAAACTTAAAGCTAAAGTAAACTTGCAAACATGCTCTAAAAACTATACAACCTGTACTATAACACGACTATAACAACTATAACAACCTTGCAGTGAGTGGCACCTATGACAAAGACTGAAAGACAGCAATTACTGTTCTCTTAAATTACAGCGCCATGCCCAGTGCAAACCATATGGTATGAAGGCCATTTTCAAGACGGTAAATGCTGCAGTGCAATGGCAAAACATCATATACAGTATCTGCAGTATCAAAACTGTATTTTGTTCAAGGTGGCAGGGTGGCATAATGTGAGCCACATCAGAGGAGATGTAAGGTTTCAAGGCTCCTATGAATGACTCTTGCAAATTAAAAAAAAAAAGCTAATGATCTGGACATGGTTTGGTATGATCTATTTTACTTAATTTCCCATTTCCCCTTTCATAAATTGCAAACTAGAACTCTGTTTCATAAAGGACTAGATCCTCAATCGATCCAATGAGCGTATAACACCAGAGTCCGATCTCAGGCAAAATGTGAACACAGCAAGACCTTGACATTTCTACACATCACATCCCTCTGCCTTTTCACATCTATCTAAAGCGCCAGAAAAGCATGATTAGCCTTGTTGGATAATAGATGCACGCGGTGGGAAAGGTCAGCAGTTGTCAGCTCTTAATGCCTCAACCTTTAAACTGGGTGATGGGAGAGAGGAGATGAAATAAAAAGTGAGTTGCGGAGATAGTGCGGAGTTGGTGACAAAATTGATTTATAAGAACCAATAATTGCTTGATGCACCTGATGTCATACATATGGACATAGCATGGAGATGTAAACATTACAGATCAGGGGCCAGAAAAACTCTGCTTTGCTGCGCTGCTTTACACTCTCCTGCCTATAAAAGAAAGCAGTAAATGTCATCTAATAAAAAATGAGCTCTCCAAAGGGATTTGATATATGAATACTGATATCAAAATATCAGATATAAGCAAAGATTAAGGAGCTGTTAAGATCAATTTAATCAGCATCCCATATTTTTGCATCCCTCCCCTTTGTCTTTGTACAAAATGTTAGTTTTGTACTTTTAAGCCATATCTGTACACAACAACATATGACGACTTGAGGGTGCCCAGAGGCATCAGATGGACTTCTCGGTCTGATCTATCTAGTGTATTTGTGCCTTGAGAAGCTCTAGATGTGCCAATGGAAATGTCACACATTGATTCCTGTGCTTTTAAATTAATGCTTGTGTGATTTCCCCCCAAGCAAGAACAGGGGAGTGTGAAGACGTGAAAGGCCATCATGGCAGTGGCTGTGAGCAGAATTAACAACACAATTAAAACAGTCTTCATCATGATGTCCATTATCCCTCCTTTATCCTGGAACATCATACCTACTGAAGTGTTACCAAGTGACTCCTCATGGATAATGTAGGGTGCAAACAAGCCACCGTTGACATTTTAACAGTTTTATAAGTATGATAATTGTGGTGATAAACAATACAGGGCACTATATTTAGTATAGGTAGTTTAGCTTTCTGTACAATGATAAAACATAGTCAGGTGATAAAACACTGATAAAACAGAAACAACACACAAGCACTCTGCAAGTAAAATAAGCTTTAAACTTGCTCCGTTGTGAACCATTTTGTCTACAGATAATTTTGTGTACTGACACTTACAGCAATATTTATGGCCACACATAGATCAGGCCATCATTGTAAACATTTCATTTTCCACTTTACTGCCTTTATGAAGACAAACTTCTTGTGCTGCGAGTGTTGGTGGCCATTGCGCTTTAATTGATGTTGCTTTTACAAAAGGGTGTCAACGTGTTTAGAAATTAGAATAAAAATGTCTTGGCACACTATTTCGCCAAAGGACATTCACCAAAATAATAAATGAATCGGAGCAAGTGAAAGGACCCGGTGTCCAGACAAAGTCAAAATTGCAATCGGCACAAGCCTTTGGTGCAATGGCTTTAGCTAATTACTTCATTAAGAAGCAGACATAACTTTTGCCCTGGGTTGCCAATTAATGTGAACCTTGGAGCCAAATGTTTTATAGGTGCTTTTCTTACTTAGCAGTGATAAACTATAAATTGTGAGTCCAATTAATTTAGGATTGGTGTAATTAAGCAGTAGGAACTAAAGAGTGCTACACCTATTGCTCCTCTGGGAGCGGTGTCTGGACATTTCCACCGTAAATATTGCCAGCGATCTTCCCCATCCACCTTGAAAATGCTCTCTTGGACACAGCAGTCATTAAAACATGTTGCTGTCATCAACCACTTTCAGAAAATGGTTGCCTTAATATTACCTTGTGACCAGCTGGGGCCCAGCCTGTAGCATTTAAGGTTATTTCCACAGTCCAGGTTATTTCCACAGAAGAGAGGCTGAAGTCACAATGAGGGTGCATTCACAACTGCTCTCCCAGGGGTGTTGGGGTTTGTGTAACTGGATATCTGTCTTAATATCTGTCTTAAAATCTCAGTCAGCTTTTGCTTCATGTAGAGTATGTGAATGGTGCTAAGGAACCTGAACTGATACTAACTAAAGCTCATTTATACAACCCTTAAGGCCTTACAACTACAAATAGAAAACAAACAAACAAACAAACAACAACAACAACAACAAAAAAAACAACAACATAATTTGGCAATTTATTATTTGTAGGACAACTTTTCAGGCCATTCAGGCCTTCGTCAGGTCAGACTGACCTTGCCCAAAGCGTTATCTTACAAATAACAAAATGCCTACCATGAAGAAAAGTGTGTTGGTTTGCTCTTCTTCACTCCTGGATTTCATTCACCCCAGCACCTACCCTGACATGCATGGACCAACTGAAAAAAACACTATAGTGCACATGTGTGCGATAAGAAAACTTTTGTTTCTCGATAGTCAAATCAAATTCAGGTGATCCTTCCTGTTACAGTTCAAATTTCTGAACAACAGTGGCCAGTTAATGCATTGGTTACCTGTGAACAGACATAACTCTAATACCGTGCAGGTTTGAAGGTCTTAATTCGTTATATCTTTATATTCCATCTGTCATACCAATGGTCCAACCCTGTAACACCAGGGGCCCCATTTTCATGCTGGAGCAGGTCTTGCACAGTGATTTTGCAAAATCATTTAGCACAGAGATGATTTTCCCTATCCATTTGATAATTTTTTGGCTTGCCATGACATCTCTTGTACAAAAATGGACAGGGAGTGCACTAGAGGCAAGTGTCATTGCGTACAGGGTGGCGCAGTGCAGTTTTTGTGTCCAAAAATCACCCAATCTCTAGTCACTAATTTGAGAGATGTGATGCACAGTTTCAAAACGCTGCACAATTTTGCACACATCGTCTAACATGGGTACCTACTTTAAATCTTGTGCAACCACCGTCAGGATCATGCAAAAGTGCACAAACCTCTTTGCTTTTGTACACTCCAAACCAAATAGTTTCTAAGTTCATACAGTGCAAATCACCATCAGTCCTCATTGTGTGTCCAAAACCCAAAACTTGCCAGAGTGAGATTGCATACATTGTCTCCTTTGCAGCGAGTTCCCCAAAAGTAGTGGCAGTTGATTTTTATAGAAAAAGGGCTGCTATGGGAATGGTTTTCTTTAAATAAAACAATAATACACCAATATCCAGATTTATCTCTAGAAAACAAAATAGATTATTTGAATCACTTAATATAATCATGTAAACAGCTTAACTAAACTACTGTCATTATTGTGAGCATTCAAATGTTGGCAAATTTAATTGAATGCAACATTTTTTGTTTAAGGAAATTACTTAAAGACAAAAAACAGACAACTTACAAAATAATTGAAACAATTTTTATTGTTCCAAGAAACATGCAGATTGGGGTGCAATATATTCATATTTGGGTGCCATATATTGTGCACAAGAATAAGGGCAAGACTTTCTTTCTCATTACAAAATGCTACTACATTGTGGCAGGGAGAGCACTGCTTTTAAAGGAGAGGAGAAAGCTAATTTGAATGGTTATGATTAACGCTAGCCTCTACCACACCAACAGAGTATGTATTTCTCTTAATTCAGCCACTTTTACATCTCTGTCAGTGCACAACCGCTGTGCTGTTGCTTTTAGTCACAAAATCTGTTGGTCACGCCCAAGTGAACTTGCAACACTGTCTGCATCTATGCCTCGATTCACAAATATAGAGCCGCAAGTGTTCAATGTCCCACTGCAGCACATTCTCTACTGTGATCCTGTGCTAGGGCAGAGTACTTAAAAAAATTGACGTGTTTACTCCAACTTGACTGGCTGGACTTTGGGGGAGGAACACTATTTACTGTTGACATGATGAATAATTCACCTCCATCAATTTATTTGCTTTTTCATTTCCTTGTGGGAAAGAAGAAACACAACAATAGCATTATTGGAGAAAGTGCCTTAATTGTTGCTGGTCTCAGTGGGACAGCTGACTCAAAGACAGCATGTTTCAGCTCCATTACCACAGTTCTCTTTAGAGAGTGTTCTTCAAAAACTGACTGAGACAAAAGATCTCTTTCTGTCAGCCCCACCAATGCCATATTCATATACATTTAGTTCTCTAAGGGCCTGCACTCTGTACCAGACTTAAAGGGTTTCTCTGTGCTAAGTTACTATAGTTCTGTTTTTCCTGTCTCATTGTGTTGTATGAAGTTGGCGCAGAAGAACTGAGACAAACTAAATGTAACTTCTGCAACAAGCAAGTGTGGATAAATTAGGAGCAGGAGATAATACAAGAACAACCGAGGCAAACCAAATGGAAAGATAAGGACACTGATGGACAAGTAAACCAGGACAGTACTATCACAAGTAGCCATTATCCACAGCAGTGATAAGTGCAAGCCCAAATGCAGCTACACATACATACACACACCCACACACCCACCCACACACACACACACACACACACAGAGTACCCAAACATACATTATTACACTACACTTAATATATTAGTGAGGAAATTCCACTGACAATTAAACCTGATGCTGACCTGCTTGATCTAAACACAAAATCCTACCCCCTACCGCAAATAATTGCTATATCGTTACCCACGTTGAAAATGTAGTCATTTAAAAATGTATAAGCAATTCCATGGTCTGGCATTTTGTCAGTTAGAAGTGCAGAGCAACCATGCAGATAATCATATCATTTCACTAGTTCAGTGAATTAATTGAGAAAAGCCATGTACCTTTTTTCCAACCATGACTTCATTGAGGTTGAGCTTTATATCTGAGTGGGTCTGGAAATGTACCTATCACATTAAGCCGTTCAGGTGAAGCCACATACCTTGTTTTAAAGGAAACTGCAACCTTAAAAAAAATACGACTTGTTACTTGTGATGAAATACTCAGAGTTGAGAGCAAATCTGCTGCCAAAAACCTCTGCCACCCAGATGAAACAGAGGGTTGGGGTAATTGGCTGGAAATGGTAAAGCAGACAACTTTGGGATTACTTGCCATGGCAACAGTTGTCTCTTCTCCTCTGCTAACGCTGTTGTGCAACTTTATTTTCTTCAGGTTTTGTCTTTTTTCCTGCCCCTATTGCCAGAATTAATTCACCAGAGCAAAAGCTGAATTCTAAACTGAATAAAGTAAATGAGGGGGCATGAATATGAATGCTGTAGGTAAAGCTAGGTGTGTTTAGGCTGTGGAATGTGTATTTTTACTTTAATATGCAGCATTTGCTTTTACTTGGGCATGTCAAACTAAAGTTGCATTGTACATATTGACATGGTAGTGAAATGAAATCCATTATTTAATTTTCTAGGGACCACAGCGACAATGTCAAAGACATGCGAGGGTCCCAAGAGTCCACAATGAAAACCATTACTGCAGTTATGTGGAATCGGCAGGAGGATGGTGCAAAGTGCCACATCATCCTCCGTTTGAGGCTGAGCCACATCCTCCCCCTCATTCTCTCCACTCCCCACCCCACCAAAAGTAAAGCTCCCCTCTGGAGAGAGAACGGATGGCTCCTTCTGCTCCATTAATCTAATGACAATGCCCCATGACTAAGACCAGCTTAGCAGGCATTGCTCATCCCCATTGGCTCCTCTTTCACTTAGCATGCCATCTATGCATGAATGCAACAGGGGCAACAAGAGGAGAAGAGGAGAGTGAACATGAGAGAGGGAGTAGCTAGAAACAATGGGCAGATTATATGCCACTGGTGTCCATGGTGACCGAATGATGTCACATGCCAGTCCTGATAAGGGGTGCGAAGAACTGAATTTAGAGCATGTGTCAAAATGGTATCAACACAAGCCACCAAACAAAGGTTTTTGTAGATTTTCCTAAATTTTCATCTGGGTTTATCAATATACCACGAAGAGCTTCTAGAGAACAAGCAAGAGAAAGAGATGCAAATGCATACAAACACACATACACACACACCCACAGACAAAGAGAGAGAGAGAGAGAGAGAGAGAGAGAGAGAGAGAGAGAGAGAGAGATTTTGTATATGTGTGAGATTCCCTGCAATAATCAAACTGTTAGAAACAATAGGTTTGATTATTAAAAAAAAAAGTGTGTACTCACTGCAGATCGCTGCCAACTGTATCTCCCCTTTTCTGGACAATGGGCTACACTATGTGCTGACTAAAACTCAGGAGAGACTCAGCAGCCAGCTGTATTGTCAAACACTTTTCAAATTACAAATACAGTACAGCATAGAAACTTTACTGTAAAAACTCCCTAAGTCTCTCGAGTTTAGCTTTCTCTTGTTCTTTCTGTATCTGTTTCTGTGTTTATGACACACACTGTACGAGTGGTCAGGAATCTATGTCTTGTGAAGCATCTGGTTCTTTGCCAGGAGTCATATGGCCTTCAATATAAGCCGTGTTTCAAAAAGAGCACCAATTACAATAGCACACACACACACACACACACACACACGTCCGCTGTTTTAGACGTCATTTTTTACAGTCATGAAGCATCAGGCTATTAACCTAACCCCTGCCTGTTGACAGATTAAATCAGCCTCTGAGATTTTTTACAGTGTTTTTCTCCTGCGTGTCTGCTCTGTGTCCTGCTGACTTTCCTTGTCAGCAGTGTGTTTTGTCAGGCCGTACTAGTATGCAGAGTGAGAGGCATAGCGCGTGAACTAGACAGTGAATGAAGAGAGGGAGCGGAAAGTAACCAAAAGCAAATATGTTGGGCTACTTTCAAACATTTTCAAACATTTTGAATCACTGCAGCCTTCATACATTCATAACTGTACACACACACACAAAAAGTCACGGAGAGACAGACACACATGATGAAAATAAAAACACGCTTCCATGGAAATATGTGAGCAGGTGTCTGGAGAGTAGTCTTGGAGGAGGCTGTGAGCTGTTTGGATTCAGCCCTGTGGAATAATAGGAAGTGGTAACATCTCCTTCCATCTGTCACCTTTGGGAATGTAGCTAGTCTGTGGTGTATATGTTGCTTGCTGGTGTCCACAGTAGTGTACTCTTTCTGTATTTTAGCTCAGCGTCTCATAGGAAAGAGGTCTGCATCAGCCTAACCTCCAGGGGATAGAGACCAGAAGTTGGCTGTCAAACTGTAGAGCTGCTGGCCCAGAATAGCACGGGTCAGTGTGGAAAAATAGGCTTCCCACACAGCAAGAAGAGACAAGGCTGCTTAAATAAACGTGTGACACTCTAAGTAAAGCTAACTGCCAAATATTCTCACCCAGAAAAATTATGCAACAGATCCTTTTCCTTGTGACATGGCCACATGACCTTAAGTGAACTCATGGCAAAGACTGAAGTTAGCTCTGACTTGAACCGATTCCCTCTCTCAAGAAGTCAGTTCAAGTTCATCTGTATTTGCCCTTAATCACAACTAAAGCCACAAAGGCCTTTGTAACGCCCACATTATTAAACAGTAACTGAAAACAATGAATAAAAATGACATTGCAAACCTTAGACCCTAACTGAGGACAAGGAAAAACTCCCATGAAAGGCTCTTTGGGAACTTCTGTAGAAGTTCTCTTAGTAAGTTGGGCCTTAATAAAAAGATTGGATGAGAGGTTGGTAAAGGATTTTTTTTCCTCTCTCTGATCAGTGTGGATGAAATGGAGCGTGCAAGGGGTTGTCACTGCACTCTTCAGCTATAGTCACTAATTTTAACAGGGAAAATGTACAGAATCATGGCTGAGAAGTATAAAAATGTCGTGAAAAAGCATCTCCAAGCAAGTCTTCGATTTGAGGGGCACAAGACAAATATTTAATAAAACAATAAGGCAAATATAAGACAAATATTTATTTATTTAAATATTTATCTGTCATTTCTGATGTTTTTTTTTTTGTTGTTCTTTCATGTTTCATCTCTGACAAAATTTAGGCCTACAAAGTGATGCTTTAGCAATTTTAAGACCTGCATTTTGTAATAACTTACTACAGATGTGATGACAAAGGCTAATACATGAATTGCACTTTATTTTCTTTTAGATGCAAATCATTTGGTGCAATATGTAATAACATGCCACAGTTGCTGTCGTTGTTTACATTAAGTACCACACCCGGTATTTACTTAAATGAGACTGGGCTAGAGTGTGGTAAATTGAACTATTCTAAACAATATGGGCTCTACTTTCCCGGCGCAGTGCAGGGTGGCGCAGTGAGGCGAATGCCACGCAGAGATATTTTCGACCAGCGCAACCCGAGGGGCGCACAGTTTGCTAGTTTCGCAGACTGAGGTGCGCCGAGATGGGAGTGGCGGCGCAGCAGGGGGAGGTGTCAACAGATTCAGCTTGGCGCAGTGACATTTTCGTACCAAAAGGCTTTGCCGAGGTGCGCCCAAACCTTGCACGTCTACTTTCAGTGCAAGGCGGAGCGGACCCAGCGTAATGCAACTTTGGCTGACCGGTGCGCAGTGTGCACACGTCACTAAACCTCTCAATCAGCACAAACGGTGCCAATCTCCTTTGATCTGACATCAGTTGTGACAGGACAACCGATATGGAGATAAATTTATGTGGTATAGTGTTTTTTTGTCGGTATTTATTGCATTGTTAATGTGCCTGACATTCCGGAAACCTGCCCGTGAGGTTTTGGTGATGTGTGCGCACTGTGCGCCTGTCTGCCAAAGTTGCACTATGCCGGCTCCGCTCCACCTGCGGCAGTAGACCTCCTTGTCAATTGTGTAAACGTTCATTACACCTTCGCGCAGCGCATTTTAAAGTCGAGGACAGGGGCTCATTTGATTGGTTTAAAGTGAATCGGCTCTGTCAAACCCACTCCAAGCCTTCTCTCCTCCCTTGCGCTGGTAGGAGGAACGGCGGAGTACTTGTGCCACCATGCACGGCGTGCCAAAATTGCAAAATCCACTTGGCCACACCCAGCTGGCGAAGCACAGCTGCGCCCCCACCTCGCCAGGTCTGCGAAAATGGAGCCCTGTGGGTGTTATATCTCCTTGAGACTGATTCTTCACTTTTTTAAGACTATCCAGCTGCAACCTGCAGGCTTCAAACCAAACCCATCCAAGACATGCCCCCACAAGTTCAAAACATGTCCCCACTGGTTCAAGACACACCCCCTGAGAGAGGGCCATGTGCCATGAAGATCCAAGAGTCAAGAACTGGTGAAATTACCAGCCATCAATTTTTATTGGACTGAAAACCTGCAGATTATGTTCCGCTATCCCTGAGGTAAGGGGAAAGCAAGGGGAGTGCTTATAATACATTATCAACCCCTCTCCTGCACTCCATCGACAGAGCCCAGAGCTTATCCATGCACAATACAGGAAAATGTATTGTTTTGCATTTGAGGTTTTCATTATAAAATGTGTCAAGTTATTACAAAATTAAGGAAAAAGTTATCACATTTTAGGAGGTTATTACCAAATGTGACATTATTACATAATGTGTTGTTACAACCCATTCATTTTTTTAAGTTCTGCAAAAAAAAACCTAGGCATAGCATCTTTTATGATGCTTTAGTGACCAGTCAATACCAGTATTTAGTCAACACCAATGCGCTCATTTACTGACCCCTGTTTTGGGGTCAGTATGTTCTCACCTTGATGAGTTAGTCTTAACTAGCTTAACTAGTTTTAACTAATGAGTGTTCTACTGCTTTACTGCCCAGGGAGACTGTTTGTTACCATGGTGACACAATACACAGGGAGTGATACAGTACAGTATTTCATTACAGACAAAAAGAAAGAGCAAAATGAAACATTATTTAACCTTCTTTCATGCAAGGATTAAATGTTTCCTTGCTGTGTCATCTACCTGTTAGCTTTGTTAATGCAGGAGAGTAAGCACTGCAAAAGGCAATCAAAGTCCTTATCATCATAATTATTCATGCTCATGATGTCAGCATTTTCATTTTCAAGAAACTAGAATGCCTACAACACAGAGTTGTTAACTGTGTCTCAAATGCTTGCAGTCTCCCAGAAATTTAAACACATTAGTCTGTCAAACAGTAGAAATAACCTTTTATCACTTTTTATCACCTTGTCCACTACTGTATTAGATGATAAACAGTATTTAGTTTTTAATCTAAAATTCATATTCCAATCATTCAATAACCCCACTTGTTTCTTTTGCAGTTTCACTTGCTTCAGGATTTTTTCATGGAACAAGAATAAATTAGTTGAGACAAGACAGAACAGGCACATGAGCCCAGTAGTATCAGGAAAATGATGAGAGATTTTAGAAAATTCTTCATTAGCAATGGAAACATGTAAGATTATTTCATCCCAATGGAAGATTTTTCACTTGTTTTAAGAAATCAAGATGTAAAGACTGAATGAGACTAAAAATGGAGATTTTCATAGTGTGATCAGAAAACAGACCTCCTGAAGGGGGAAAAAAAAAAAGTTTATGTCTATGTGTGAGTGTGTCTGTATGTTTGTGCATGTGTGTGTGTTTTTAAATGTGTAGGAGAGACAACAGTTAAAGTGGACACTCAGAGGGTGCACAGGATTTAATATGATAATAATGTGTTCCTCCATTTTTTTTCTCCCAGTCATTTGGAAGTGATCCCTGTATCAGGTAATGTTTGAAAAAGCATGTTTTAGCTTGTGCTGTCTATCAGTAAAACCTAACATGTCCTTGAACTTCAGGATCATTATCATTGCAGATTGAACCTACAAGTATTTCTTCCTCTCTGTCACTATAGCAATGAATGCTACCATCCACCCATTCTCCTAATTACCATAAAAAGCGTCTTTACAGCACTATGGGCAGCGATAATATTCTGTTATAAGAGGGATATATTCACCTTGGCTTTAATGAACAAGCTCTGATCCCACTCCTACCATTTATGTAACTGTAGACAGCAGGAGTCATGTCGCTCCCCCTGTGTCTAGTCCACTTTCAAACTCATTGTGCAACATCTTGTCTGCATTCCTAGTAACTGTAAATTAAATTTAATTTTGTGTGAAGTTTCCGATTATTTTCTAAGGAAAAATTATTTCAACGGTAACTACACACAAAAATGGATGACATTAAAGTGAAACAGCTGTATTTATATATCCAAATTTGTGGGCGCACATGTCCTATAACTTATTAGTTCCAATTTATTTCCAATTCAAATATATATGACTCCACATCACATGTGAAGCATGCCATGCCTAATGGCTGTCTGTTATACAATATGATCAAATCAACAAATGCATATGGATCAAACGAACCAAAAATAACAATCATATTATATGCTCCAACCAATGCATATTGGAGCACTCAAGCTGCAAAATGGTTTCTCCAGGGTTCATTCATATATCAAGGGCAGGGCAGCACAACATGCTACATACAACCAGTTTGTATTTAAACACTGATAACATTACACAGTCCAGTAAACTGTAGATACTGCAGGCTTCCTGGGGTATGGCGAGAAAGAGAGTGTGGCTAAATTACCGTGGGTGTTACGGCCAGACGTGGTCTGAAGATTTGAGTGGCTACAGGAGGGCGAGAAATGCTTACTGGAGCATGGAAACCGATCTTAAAGTATGTTTTTGCATGTGTGTACGTGTGTGTGTGCATGTGTGTGTGCATAATCTTTGATCAAGGACAGTGATGAGCTCTGTCCTTCACATAAATATATCCGAGGAAATGTTCTTCCTTCATTGTGAGTCAGTTTCAGCCTGTGCTGTGCCTGATGTTTGTCACCCTTAGTTTCACCTCATCCTGGCTGTTCTCTTCATTTATGACCTTTGCAAAACAAACCACATCTTATCTGGTCTTAAGAAACTGGGAGAAACCATGAAATGGAGAGGAGAGGAAAAAAAAAAAAAAAAAAAAAAAAACGAAGTCCCAAAAGTGCTGAGGAGAGCGATAAGACTACAGTGGGTCAGAGCAGAAGCAAAATGAAATTAGGTATGTCCTGTTTGTGCTTGGCTGGATTTATGTCCCTGCTTTATTTATTTAATTCAAGAAAAATGCAGCAGCAGTTGTAGACATGTAGATATGTTAACACTCCTGGTCATAAATTTCACAGGTATAAATAACACAAAGGCAATATCAGGGCAGGGTGTCATGTTGTGGGTTAAACTGGGACGAATGTGGCAGAAGGGAGATTGGTTTTGATTATAATTCTGCAGTCTGAATTTATAGCATAAGTAATTCTTTGACACAATAATCACAGGTTGCCATATGATGGAGAAACTTTTATATAACTAGCAGTTAGATGGATCTACTTTAGTTCATCAGAGGAGGACAGAACTTTTTACCTTATTGCCTCCATCTTCTTTTAAATTCTAACACTGTCTTAATCATCTAAAAAGGAAGACCCCAATTATCCATAGTGCTCTTCTCTCAAGCAATGTCTTTCTGCTGGTGCCAAAATTCCCTTTCTCTCCAAAACCTGTCACTCCACATTTGACAATGAACAAATCCCTCTCTACCCATCTACTCTATTGTCTCATGATTATTGAGCAAATGACACCATGTATTATGAGATATCTTCAAATTTCCATGGTGATTAGGGAAGGCGGTAGTTTTCATCTATCTCTCTATCTATCTATCTGTTGATCTAATGATCTATCGAGATAGCTTTAATTGTATGTTAAGGAATAGGGCAATAACGCAGTTAAAGCTTTAATCACTGTGCTTTTCACAACTATTGCACAATAAAATAATAGATAATAATAATAAAAAAAAAAAACAGCAGAACATGGCATTCATGTCTCAATGCATCACAGTGACTTTGGAAATGATAATATTTTCCCACAGAACCTGACCTCCAATACATTGTGCTGTACATTTAATAAGCTATCTAGGGCAAATTCATAGGGTCCTTAGCTTTTATCCACTCACCTAATTAATCAGTAGTGGGTGGCGCCTGCCATGGCTAGCTTGCGTTATTCTGTATTTGTACTGTGGTGAAAAGCCATGGCTCTAATTAGTAGAGATGATCTATTTTCCGTAATGAGAATTGATGGCGTTTCTTCTGCACCACCAAGCATTTTCTCTCTTTCTCTCTCCCTTCCCAACTGAAGCCCTCCCCATTCTCACACACGCACATATGCACACATAGGCACACACTCACACACAAATCAGAGCCATATATAGAAAAGGACTAAATGAAGCACTGTGTGATTAATGGACTTAATTTCCAGCAGATTTGGCTTCACAACGACAGCCCACTTCACCTCTAATGCTTTCTGATGATTAGATTTAGTCAGTGTCAAAAAGTCAAACAGCATATAGACAAATGCCCTCCCCTTTCTCCTCCTGGTCACCCACACCTTTTTCTACCTGTCCCTCTTAAAGTAAGATTTATATCAAAATTTAATTTTGTCTCCAAGCAATTAAGGATCACAGCGGGCAAGAATCTTCAAAAATCAATGTTCATTTTTAATCAAGTATATACAATGAAAAAAACTTGATTTTTTCCCCATACAAATCATATGAAGAAGCCGAACTAAACAAAAAGTGACAATGTATATGCTCAAGATATTATAAAATGATATAGCTACTCAGACTACTTTGTTTTTAACCATAACTCATTTTCAAAGCACTCTGCAGAGCTGTACATAATGCCTTCCCTGGAGGACGTACGCAGCACGCCTAAATTAGTTACCTTGTAAAACAGTGAGCGTATATATACTGTAATCCTGTCACCTCCCATGGGTGTCAGACCCTCCTAATCTGTGAACACAATGACAGCCCCTCACTATGTGGCTTGGCAAGCCCGTACTAATGCTGTGTAAACATTGCTGCTGCTGCTTGCCACTGATTTAGCACATGTTAATATTACATGAGACACAGGGGCCCTTTGATGATGTAAGTGAGCACTCAAACTAGGGCTTTCCCCCTCAGGGAAGGGGAGACGGGGCTGTGGAGCAGTTCCTTGGAGATTCGGTTCCCTTCCGCATTCACAACACAACTAAATAGGAGCTGAGCAGTTCATGGCTCCACAGTGACATTACAGCGAATGAGTATTGTTCTAGTTTCCAACAGCAATACTAGGGTAAGAGGTAGTAATGCATCCAGTTTATAAAGCGATTCTGCAAGACATTTGGGCTCACAAGCCTACAATAGAATTATGAACAAAAATTAGGCAGCCATTGGCAGTTGATTGCTCTTTCGGGTGTATGTAATGGAATAGCAGGACCACCTGCTAATCTGGGCTGATCATCAAACCTACTGATGCAGCCACAGGGACTTAGCGCATGGTATTCAAATCTTTGTGCCATTATAACTAAACTAGGGTGGGAAGCTTTGTTTACTCCCGTGCACATGGAGGATATCTTCAGGTTGAGGCCTCCTCCACTCAATCAAGTAAGATGTTTTACACAGAATATTTGTTTACTTATTTATTATTCATTTTAATACAATACTATTGATTTGCAATTTATCAGAAAGTAGTATGTGGCTAAGCTATGCACAAGCCCACAGGCTCAGTTGAAGTTAGAGGGATGCAAATTTCTCAATTTTCTGTCTTGACTGTCTCACCTGTGCATTGGAGCGAATTTCCCCTAGTCTATGCCTGTCCTCTGGGAGATGGCTTTCATTACCGCTGCACCAACATCTGATGACTGCACACCTCCCATTGCCATCGCTGGAGAGGCCAGAGACGATGGAGCCAGAGAAGTGCCTTTTGTGTTTGTGGCTCTCCATTCGCCAAAGTCTCACTGTCCCTCTGTCTATCTGACTCTCCCTTCAATCACTCACCACTACCAAGCATGTCACCTTGCCAGCTGGCCTCAGATTACTCCACTGTTGATGTCAGTACTGGATTTTTTTTTTTTTTTTTTACACAAACATGCAAGTGCATAACCACACACACATAGGCCAATGTCATCAATGGGGCTGCTGTAAGGGCGAACAGGCACATGAATGAGAAGAGCAGATTCAGGAGAGAGAACAGACTCTTGATGAGCCATTAACCTGCTGTCGGTGAGGTAAAATGGCTGTGGGACGTGGTTTAATTTACCCTTTTATAAAAGGGTCGTTGAATTGATGAGCC
>NC_043980.1:19948682-20091182 GCF_902150065.1 Myripristis murdjan
CCATTTGGTGATTATAAACCAAAACATGACAACTGTAAAAGAGATTTTAATCTCAATGAGTATTTTACCTGGTAAAATACAGGTTGAATAAAATAAATAAATGAAATAATTAAACACTTTACAATATATTGCACATGGAGACACACTAAACAGCAATGAAAAGATAGATATGAGTCCCTGGGAAGAGTCTAATTTCAACTATGTTGCTGGATGTGTAAATATTTCCATTGTTCCCAAATGGTGGTAACTCGCTGCAGTGTGTTGCTATCTCCCATCAGAAAGGGACATTTTTCAGTGTAACGACTCTGGTATGATGGAAAACCAGACAACCAGACAGGCATGTGATAGGTATTTCCTAAGGAAAAAGAAAAAATGCTGGCCACTGGCTTTGAATTGTTATCTCTATGTTCCTTAGACCTGTGCCTTAACCACTGCACTACTGTGCTTTGGTGCTGATGCCACCAATAACTTGTGTCATATAACAAAGATGAACACCTTAGGCATCAAAAACAAGAATGATGAAAACAGATAAAACAACAAAACTGACTAATAAATGACAGATAAAGGCTAACAATCTGGGCCACATTTGGATAAACAGCTGAGTCACTGGCAGAGCAGCATGTCAATCCTACCTGACCCTGTAAAAAGGGCATGTGATTGGACTGTAAGTTGCTTTAGCAGAGAGCAAACAATAGGTTTACAGCAAATTCCACTTCCTCCAGGGCCCCGTTTTTTATTATATGTTATTTATTTATTCATATGTTATTTATTTATTTGACTGCTTTTTTCAGTTTTTCTGTTTTGGAGTTTCAGACCAGAGCCACAAGATAATGCTTCATACTTCATGTGACTCGGGCTTGCAGCTGTGTGGGCAGAAAAGAAGGTGCTGTAAGCGCTGAAGAACGATCTGAACCACATGTGCAAATGCACATCTGCAAAGATTCCAAAAGTTTCAAAACTTTTATCTCAACGTATGCGCACCAGTTTGTAGCTCACCATTTATAATGTTTCAAACCAAATAAACAACTAATACACTGAGAGAACAGCGACAAATTTGAATCTCTGAAAATGTGTTGGAAAAACACTGTAAAAAGTGCTGCAGTTGTGAGGAGTGAAAACTCAATCACAAAATCATGTCTGCAGAGATCTGAATTTTTTTCAGCCTATCTAAACATTATGTAGGCCTTCAAAACTTAACTTAACTTCAAGATTGCAAGACCAGTTTGATTAGTTTTCAAGCTCTGAGTTTCAACCTTTCAAAGCTTGGTTTTAGTTTTGAAATATGACATTGTATTTATCCCATACAAACAGAGAGAATAACGTGGCTAAAAAAAACATTTATCACTATAGGCCTATTACTATTTATTTTTCACCAAGCTCCTGAGGTTGAATGTGTAGTGTAGGCTTTAGCAGCAGCTGCATCCACAAAAGGTATTTATTTGCTACTCTGACATGTGATCTATATAGCTGAATAGCTAGGACAGTGGCAGACACAAAAAGTCTAAGGCCTGTGAAGGCCATTAGGGACAAAAGTATCCAACTTTCATGATCAAATAAACACAGGAAGTAGGAGTTGCCACTGTCTGCAGAGTTTTCTGAAATATTCTACATCTGACGTTACTAGTAGTTACCAAAAGTAGATGTTTTAGCCCTCTTGTTACTTTTTGGTATATTAAATAAATAGGCCACAAACTCTCAAAAATTAATGGATTGTGACATGGCTCTGCTAATGATACTAATCTGTAAAGAGAATATTGACAAAAATGGACCCAACCAGCTTCATTATCAAGTGAGTTCCACAAGAAAATGGATGGTCTTTAAAGTTACCTGCATATTTAAATAAACGCTGTTCAACTTTAACCTTCATGTACAAGACTGTGGGCTGAATTAGCTCCAAGTCACCTTTTCATGTTAACACTAAAGTCCATGACTGTTCTCCCTTTGCATTAATCTCTGTGACAATTTAGTCCTAAAATAGCATTGCATGTACATTAACACAAGCAGTAATTGGTCTCTGCAGACTCACGCTACCATTACAATAGTAGCAAAATAACTGTTGCATGCTGAGTCTCTATGATATCAATAGGCACTGACAGATCATTACTAAAGTATTAATACTTCCAATCCTTCATTAATGAAATGTTTCTATTTACCCATTTACACTGTAAAAAACGGAAATCAAAGATTTCCCCCTTTATTGCAGACAATATGACTTAATATCAATAGCTCTATCTCTGTCAGGATAGCCTTGGTATTGCTTAGTACCGAGTCAATAAGAAAATCCGCAGCATGGCATACAGTAGCGCTGAGTAGTACAAATGCTGGACATAAAGAAGTGATTGGATGGCCATCAGGTGCAGCATTTGCTACTTAACATGGCATTCTACCATGGAGTGAAACTTCCTGTTTGTGGCCTGTGGCACTATTGATCAGATTAACCCATCAATCGAGAACCACTGTTTATCCACTGTTGTCACTAGTGAGTGCTGAGGAGGGAAAATTTTGGACAGCGGTGAATGAATAGACCTAGTTTGTCCTCCTCATATGGTCACAAAACTCTCTTGTTCCCAAGATTATTTGGACTCTGGATAAACTAAACGAGAGAGAAATAAATAAATACATAAATAAATAAGATAAATTCACATGACTTACTGTTTGGGGCAAGTTTACTTTTGACTCTTGAACTGAATAATGCAATGTAATCGCATAGGAATAGTTTTCCAAATTGATTGTTCTGTAGTCACACAAAAGTCAGTTTTCACACGCACACTTAAGGATGTATATATATAAAAAAATAAACATGATGTGAAAATGTGTCTTTGTAGTTTTAACCTTTTGTTTTCCTACTTTGTGTCTATCTTTTTTTAATTTCATTCCATTAATTATTTAAATATACACAGAACAGAACTAATACATGACAAATGAGTCAGAAATAAAGTTTTATGCTGAAGTGGTCTATCAAAAAAACTTGAATTATGTCAACTGGAATGCCTTCATAAATTATTCACAAAAAAAAGTGCTATTGTGTGTAATGATGCTGCACAATTAATTGTTGTGGTGCCTTCTGCACTCCACCAGCTGCTGTGGAGATGCTGCAGGGCTCACAGTTACCCTGAGCACCAGGGTCCCCCATTTCTACATTTCAATATCACAATGTGTAAATAGTTAATAAATAAATAAACTAATAAATAAATAAATTAATTAATTAATTAATAAAAGTGCAGCCTGCTTGCTGTTCAGAAATTATATAGTATATTAATGTGAGAGATGTGTGAGAAATGTGTGGCTATAAAACTGATATTATTTATATTAGGCTTTGAATCTTAAGAGATGGATAGATAGATACTTTATTCATCCCGCAGGAAATTCGCTTAAGTCAACTATTTACCATAGCAACCTGAAATGGAGTCAGAGTCCCCCTCATTTACTGAAAAAAAAATCCAAATATTAAGTTTCTTCACCTTTTAGGGTGAAATCTATGCAACGCTTTATGCATGCGGCAAGGCAAGATCTCCCATCACAGCCAAGGAACACTGTATCAGTTTTCTCTGGGTTCTTCATCACCTCCCTGACCAACAGCCTCTATGGTCAGTTTGGTGGGAGGACCAGCTGTCGAAAGAGACTAGGTAGTTTTGATGGAGCATGCTCTTGTGAACTCCCAACACATAAGAAATCATTTTATACCCTTTCCCAGATCTGTGCCTCCTTGCAATTTTGTTTCTGAATTCTCTGAAAAGTTCCCAAGATGTCATAGTGCAGTTTCTGCTTTGACATATACTAACATCTGTGAAAATATGAGAGCATTCCATTTGGCTAAAATGCATCTTATCCTCCTTAAGTCCTTGCTGACTTAAGATCCAAAAATTAGCTTTCAGCATTAAAGATGTTCATACATACAGTAGCCTATGTATCTCATTGCTTCAGTTCTCAAATGAGGTGCGATCAAAAAGAATGATTTAAGATTACTGGCCCGCCTATATAAGCCCACCTCATTTCCATCAGAAATGCCCAGAAAAAAAAGGGAAAAGAAAACCCATAGTTGTAAGTACCTGAGCACAAACTATTAAGCCATCTAGTCTCCAAAGAGTAATAAGTCTTAGCCTAATGTGCATTAAGGGTTATGTCAAATGCTGAAATGCTAGCAGCTCTGTTTGAGATGTAGGATGTAAGATTTTGTGCCTTTAGGCAAAAGTAACTGAGGTGTCACATAATGTGATTATGGGAACAGAGGAGACATAGCAGCTGATAAATCTCTGCACTGAAAATCTTCACAGGGAATATTTCTGTCTTCTCTGGGTGACCTATTTGTTTGCTGTGTTTGAAAACCTTGATGTTTCTCTCATTTTGTAGTAATCTTTCTTGTGAATTGTGTTTGTGTGGGTTGCCATGAAATTTCCCTTCAAGGATAATACATTTTTACTAAACCTCATTAACAGCCTTTCATTGTCTATTTTGCACATAATGTTCTTACAGCTAGCTCTATGGTAATTTAGGGGCATAAAAAAGAATAAAACTTTGGTTCACTGTTACTGAGCTGTCAGCCTACATGCTCATTGCCTAACCAAGTTGCAAAAAGAAAGAAAAAAAAAAAAAAAGTTTGGCAAAAGCAGCCTTCAGCTAGAATATTTCTTTTCTTTTGGTATGGCCACCTGGGGTCTAAGAATAAAAATAGACTATCCAGAATTATCAACATGGCCAGAGCAGAGTCAATTAGGATGTATATGTAGAATGTAGGTGAAACAAAAAGCTGGCAATATTGTGTCTGATCCCATTCATCCCCCCTTTAAAAGAATTCATAAAACTGCCCTCAAGAAGATGTTGTAGAGCCACTGCAACAACCCAGAACTTTTACATAAAATATTTCATACTATATGCAGTAACTCTGCTAAACTCGTAAACACCATTCATACTGTAACTGTGTCTCTTATTGTTGTTTGTACTATGCATGTTGTGTTTGTGTAATTTATACATTTTTTGTGATTTTCTGGGGGGTCTGAGGGCACTGTACAGTGATTTCATATAGTCTATTGGCTTTCTGCAATCCAAATGAGGGGAAACCTTTATAGTAACCGGGAATTAAAATCCCTGCAGACTTGTCTTCCTGACAATTTATTTTGGCTTTTGGCCAAGAGATGACCTAAAAATAACTGTGAGAGGAAATACAGGAGCTGGCTTAGGCAGGGTTGATCTGTCTCCTCACAACCTGGAGACTGTTCACTTCTACTGTTATCTATCTATCTATCTATCTATCTATCTATCTATCTATCTATCTATATCTGTGAGTGTGTGTATGTGTGTGTGTGTGTGTGTGTGTGTGTGTGTGTGTGTGTGTGTGTGTCAGAGGAAATCTGGCTTTGGTAGAAGCACTCTCTTTACTGTATTTAATTCCATGTTTGTGGTTATGATACTCAATTTGTATTGCATTTACAGCTCAGTAGAGTAAATTGCTATTATAGCATTTATGAAATCTATTATTGGACAACTAGTCCATTACATTCATTGAAACACTTTCTAAAGTTAGAATTATCAACTATTCATTATTAATGAAGAATTCCAGTATAAAGAAATGCTGAAACTAAATTAAGAGAAGGGTAAGACAAAGACTATGCAAAGTAATGCTAGACACTCACAAAAATATTCAAATGAATGCAGACAAAAGTACTACAAGGGGATAAAAAGAAATCAGGGGACACCATACAAAAACAATACAAACAAAGCAAACTCCATTGAGACATGAAATTAATGAAGGAACTCTTGGGACTAAGTAGGAGGGGGTGGAGGTGGCGTAGGCCGGGGATCAAGAATAGATGATGCAAATAAAACATCTCTAGGTCCATTGAGGAAGTAAATGTGCAAAACAAAACCAAATGAAGTTTTCTGAAAAGAATGTCAACACTTGAGGGCCAGCATTCAGATGTATAGATTATTGCTGCAAAATAGAGATTAACATTGAATTATGTGATCTAAGGACAGATAGTGGCACTGGAGGCCCATGAGTAAAACAAAAAACTAATCTGAAAAAAGAAAAAAAGTAAATAAACCTTGTCCCTTTGTGCCCTTCTTTAGCAAAGCAATGCAGTTCAGATAAGGCAGTGCCCTTCATTATTCCATCGCTGTTCATCTGTAGACCTGCTCAGGAAAAGACTCCATAGTGAAGTCAAGGTCAAAGACAGAACTCATTCTGACATTAGAACAGTGATGGAGCGTGACGTCCTTTTGATGTCCATGAGTAGATGGCAAATGTACATTCTCATTGCAGTGGCCATAAAGAGGGACCCTGGCAATATTAAAAGATGGGTATTCATCTTGTGGTTCAATTAACAAGAGCATGTCAGAGTATGGGCTGCACTAATATAATGGAAAGCTGAGGGTCTATTGTTAATGGCAGCAGTGGCGATGATCATCGATGATGGTTTAATAATTTTATATTAGTTTTTACCTATTTTTAGGGGGGCCCTGTCAGGCAAAGGCCCTTGGAATTGTCCTAACTTTTCCCCCATATATGGCGCCCCTGAATGCAGAGGCTGATTCAAGGAAATATACAGAAAAAAAACAGATGCAGACATAGGGCTCTAGTTTCGCAGACCAGGCGAGGCGGGGGCGTAGCGCAGATGCGCTTCGCCAACTGGGTGTGGCCAGGCGGATTTTCCAAGTTTGGCACGCCGTTCTCGGTGGCGCAAGTACTCCGCCATCCCTCCTACTGGCAGAGAGGAGGAGAGAAGGCGTGGAGTGGGTTTGACACAGCCGATTCACATGTAACCAATCAAATGAGCCCCTGTCCTTGCCTTTAAAATGCGCTGCGTGAAGGCGTAATGAAAGTTTACACAGCTGACATGGAGGTCTACTGCCGCAGGCGGAGCGGAGCTCAGGAGACAGGCGCGGAACGGAGACCGGCGAGCAGTGCGGACACGTCACCAAAACCTCACAGGCAGGCTTCCGGAATGTCAGGCACATGAACAATGCAATAAATACCGAAAAAAACACTATTCAATGCTACGATCACAATCAGCACATACATATATCTCCATATCAACTGTCCCGTCACAGCTGATGTCAGATCAAAGGAGAATGGCACCGTTTGTGCTGATTGTGAGGTTTTGGTGATGTGCGCCAGGCAGCCACACTTCCACTGCGCCGGCTCCGCTCTGCCTTGCGCTGAAAGTAGACGTGGTTTCAGATGGCGAGCTTTTGGCGCACCTCGGCGAAGCCTTTTGGCACGAAACTGTCACTGCGCCAAGCCGAATCTGTCGGCACCTCCCCCCGCTGCGCCACCACTCCCATCTCGGTGAACCTCCGCCTGCGAAACTTGGAACCTGTCCGCCTCAGCCGTTTCGCCGGTCGAAACTAGCTCTGCGCGGGGTTCGCCTCACTGCGCCACCCCGCGCTGCGCCGGGAAACTAGAGCCCATAGAGTTAGTAGGAAAAGGCATAGTATACATGCATCAGGATTGATTGGTCAGTCAGGATTATGTACTTCTGATTATAGTCAACCTTGGAAAGTAATGAGTGTCATGGACAAAGCCTGAACTAACAGTTTGATGACACTGGGATACCCACAACCCCATTATCTCTCAAACCCTGAAGGAAAGAAGAAAGCTCTATTTCTCTGTGCATCCCTTTAGCCTGTTTAACTGCTTTCAATTTCCCTCCTCCACTTCTCATCACTTTCTCCTGATAAATAGGGACAGAGATGTCTGGAATTAGAAAACCTCTGGGTGAAGTTAAGTTAAAATATCATAATTACAAATAAGGTAAAGCTTGTCAGAAGTTGTATGTTCACACCCGGAGCATCAGGGGGGCAGTAAAGAGCCTTTTGTCTGCCTGCCAAAAAACCATCTCATGCTGTACCATTTAGATGAGGAAATTAGAATGTGTTTGTGTGTGTGTACATGGGAGAGGGTGTGTGTGGATGTGTGTGTGTGCATATATATAGGTGAGCAACTGTTTGAGGATGGTATACAAGAGGACACGTCCGACTCAAAAGGCCCAATTTAATTTGGGGGTCATGGAGTATGTCTTTCCTCAACTACAGTGACAGGTTTATTGCATTATACTTCACACATCCGCTACATCTCTTTCAGCCAATGAAACAGCCTGCTTCGTAATTAGTGGCTTCCTGTCGCTGGCCAGGATGGTGCTAATGAGTATGATGTGATTAGGAGGGGCCTTGGGGTGAGTCTGGCCTCTCTCTGAGGTGAGCAGAGAATAACAGTGGAGGAAGGAGAGACAGACTATGGAGGCTGAGTGGAACAAGATGAAACAGAAACAAAGCAGGCGTGAATAGGGGCAGTTTTCCCCTCAGCACTGTTGATCACATCCAAACTCCAGGCTAATGGCTTGAGACAGATCCTCCCTGACATCATGAAGATGACTGCTGAGGTAATGATAAAGACGATGATTGCAGTGGCATTGATCATGATGGTAATTACTGTATTAGATGGTTGGGATGATAGTACTTATGATGATGATGTTGACTATAACGTTAATAATGATGATGATAGCAATGAAAATGATATTGCTAGCAATGCTTGGAAGGAAACTTATTAGCTAATTAGCTTGTGATGACCAATAATGGTGTAAACCCACCTTGGCAGGAGGACAACATTGTATGCACATACATTTATCACTACATGACATCTGACATTACTACCCCTTGCACTATTTTGTGATGGGATGTTCACATCAGCAATCAACTAGTATACTATCTCAAAACACCCTAGCAACCACCTTGCAACACACTAGCAACCATCTAGCAACAACCTTGCAACCACCCAGTAACACTGCAAACCAGCTGATCACACTGTTTCCACTACAGACAGGCCAGACTGGTTTGGATCATATAAGTTTAAAAAAAAAAAAAAAAAAAAAAAAAAAGAGAGAGAGAGAGAGAGAGAGAGAGAGAGAAAGAGAGAGAGAGAGAGAGAGAGAGAGAGAGAGAGAGAGAGAGAGAGAGAGTACAAAATCTGAGAAAATTCTGAACAATGGTGTTCCTATGCAAAATTTCTTCAGAAAAACTCAATGTTAAACTTTAGGTCTTGATTTATGTAGTTATTTCCATCACTCTAACCCTTTTTGTATCTCTGCAGAACCATTATAACTTACTCAGTTCATGTTTTCCCCTCAGCAATATTGAGAATATTTGAAAGTTTAACAGTTACATGATAAATGCTCTTGTTGGAGAAGCACTGCAGAGTTCTGTGAGGCTGAGGCCTGTGAAAGTCATTTACAAAAGTGAAATAACCGGCTGGATATGATACAGAGGCATCTAAAGTGGGCGTACTATACCCATTTCAAAGTATATGCATAGTACTTAATCTTCAACACTCTAAACAAGATCATCCCCCAGAGATATTTGGGAGGTAAATGGTACTTCACAGGACCTTTACTATTTGTAGAACAGGGTTGAAACTGTAATAGTTTTTCATCAGTGGCACCATGCACTGTTTATGGCTTCAAAGGAGAATCAAGAAGTTCTTCAAAGTGGTTCTGTGGCTTTCAAGTGGATCTATATGAAGTGTTGCAGCTAAAAAAAAAAAAAAAAATCATGGTATATACAATAGATAAAGAAGATAAGGACACAACCCTATCTTTGGGGGTCTTACCCTATCTTTGAAACTAAGCAAGGGGAAACCTTTGCAAAAACAGTCACACACAGAGTTTCAAAATAGGGGGTTGAAAGGTAGCGCTTGCCCAGTATCCTCTTATACCACCAGTGTGTAATATGACCCCTTTAACCCAACTCACCCACCCAACCCCCTGACCACACCTGCAGCAAACATACACAAAAGCATTTTGCCAGTCCAGTAATGTACTTACAGCATCACGTGTCCCTTCGCATTTTTAGGAGTAATTAAACACCGATATTTGGCATGATGGTGTGGACTGCAACAAATCACCAGTAGTATCATGAGGTTTCATATTACAGAGCATGACACACAGCTGGTTTGTATGTGTGAAGTGTGTGATGGGTGCAGCTAGGTTATGCCAGCTATATTGAGATGCACAAGGAATTCCTAACCCAGTGATTCTAATAACCCAGTTTTAAGTCCACCAATTCAAATGTAGTAACTCATTAGAATAACATGTTTATTATTGCCATTACTACTACTACTACTACTGATTTCTTTCCTCTGTGTTAGAAGTATCTTAAGTCCAACTGGGAACGAAGTACCTGGCATCTGTCCACCTTTTCATTCCATCTGTGTGTGGGACATGACAGGTGGACAGGAATATTTTATTCATTGATTTATTCATAGCAACAGGGTTGCTCGATCACATTGTATCAAGAATACAAGTAAGCCGTTCAACCTGGATATGTCCTTAACCAGAGTACAACCAATAGCTGTGTTACTCTGTGCATGTAAATGTAGACTTTGTAATATTGGGCATGCTGTGGGAAAGTGTTAGAAAGCTAAATGGACTGTGTTTCTGCTCGCTTACCACACTGCAAATAATTTAATAACCTTTACCCAGCGTCTGAAAGAAAAGCTATTTGTATGTCATGTCAGCCAGTGGAAATAAAGGCATGAATATAAAGACTGCGGCAAATTCCAAAGTACTGTGTTGTGTGTGTGTGTGTGTGTGTGTGTGTGTGTGTGTGTGTGTGTGTGTGTGTGTGTGTGCGCATGTGTGCGTGCATTTGGATATGGGCAATATGTCAGTAACATGTACTTGGAAGCATTTTGTTTCTTTGTCACTACAGTGATTTTAAGATTTTGACAGCATACTAAACAAACACTATCTTGTTCTTAAAATAAACAGGAGATTAAATTCGATTTTATATGGTCATCGCCAGTAAGACATCACAACTTTTAATTTTGTTAGAACCGTGTGTGTGTGTGTGTCTTTCTGTGCATCTGTGTCTTCTTATAATCAGACAGATAGGGTATCAATAAACTCAAACTTCTCAAAATAAAAAAAAAAAAAAAAAAAAAAAAAATCAAACTTTTTTGTATCTCAGGTTTGATTTCTAACATGGCCATTTAGCATTTATATGTATTGTACATGTCCTCTAAGTTCTCCTGTTAAAATCTCATAGGCAGGGTTTGTGTATACCCACAATGCCTCTTAGGACTGACTGAACCATAACATGATGCTCTGAGTTGCATTGCTCACAGATTTGAACATACTGAAGCTCTTAAGGGCAATATTGACATGGTGAGAGAGAAGAGCTATGCGTGTGTATGTACTGCCATGTTTAATTTATGACTGACCTCCACCAGCTTGTTGGCATGTTCGCGAAACACCTGGGCATATTCCTTGACCTCCTTCTCATTACCGCTCTTAGCCGCCTCAATGAGCACCAGCAGAGGGACGTTGGTTTCCAGGAAAGAGTCTGAGATGTGGTCCATCACCGCCTTCCTCAACTGGGAACAGAGAGAGAGAGAGAGAGAGAGAGAGATTTGAGGTGGTAGATGGGATGTCATATTTTTTTAAACTCAATTTTAAATTTAGCAATGATTACACTACACTTAGCAAAGTAACAAATTTAACATAAGATGACAGGGGTGAAAAGACAAGACAGGACAGTGACAACTTGGACCAGAGGGAGCTGAGGGAAAGGGAGTGAGAGCTCAGAAGACAGGGGTGTAAAATACTAGTTTCTTTTCCCATAAAGCCTTTCTACTATGGCAGAGTTTGTGACTTAACTGTATATCTATGTTTATGGAATCATTCTGCTCAAAACTAGCAGGGGACTGGTTCTTTTATCAGACAGTAAATGGACACTGATGCTGCTTACAGGGATATCGAATAGTGAAAGAGACCAGAGGGACACGTATACAAACAACAAAAGACAAGTCCTTCATCTTATACAGAGGGGAAGTTGATATGATATGAGACCAGTAACCCAATGGACAAAAATATACTAGAGAACAAAAAGGATTCCACCACAGTAAGTAGCACCTGCACATTCATTTATTTTTAAACAATGTTTCAATAGTAAGAGAATGCCACAGTGTGAGCATTGTCTCTGACTTTTCAAGAAAGCACTATAATTATGACATTAAATCACAAATAGGCAACCATATGCCACAAACAGCAGAGTTTGCAGGCAGTTATTCGGTCTGCACACACACAAATGAGAAATGTAACACCAATGATTAACAATATGGATGTCACAAATTTGTTTGATTTCTGAAGCCATCTTTTATAATTAGCTGTAAAGCAGTGTGTTGCCATGCTCCTATATTAAAAAAATGTAGAAGGCAGCAGAAAGAGAGCGAGCAGGGCACACTAAACAACAAAATTCATATGTTGGTCTGTCAGACAAACTCATATACCCTCCACCAATTAAACACTTAATTGCCAGTTCAGAGTGAAAAGAGAACAATGGCGAATAATGGCTCCCTACAAGCAGATAATTCATCACTACTGTCTTTGAGAGGACACTTGATTTGGCCAGTCAAGTGGACATGACGGGTCTAAAAAAGCTGCAAACAAGCTTGCGCCCACATTCTCTGTATGTACAGTCCTTTCCTCAAACTTTCTAGTCTTGGATCACTGATCTGAAGTGACAGGTATGCCTACTGAGATATGTTGCAGGTCCTAAACATTGCGATTTTATTGCGGGCTGATATATTTTGACATTTTTGAATTGAGAGTGTTACATCTTTTTCACTCTGTAGAGCATAAATCTGTCACTGTAATCATGTAAACTTGCCACCCTGTTAGTCAGTGGACAGGGTGGGGCCTGGGAGTAGAAATAACTTCTTTATATCTTATTGAAACACGCTGTCAGACTCTTACCGGGGCAGAAAATAATTCTGGGAAAAATTCGATGATTGAAATTTGTGTCGGGAATAGAAAGCGGAAGAAAATTGACATTTTAATCAATATGTCAAATTCAATTCTGGTGCAGATCACATGGGAATGAAAGCCAAAGGCGTCATGTAATGATCTAGCCCTGTGTGCCCATAATGTAATCCTACAGTTTTAATGCACCCTGACCGTTGTCATAAAGGTGCTTCACTGAGTGCTTTTGTTTACAGGGCTTTTCTTGCAGCAACATCCTTTTTAGTATTCTCCTCCCTTTTGCCAGACATGGATTTGTCTGAATCCAGCTGAACGGTAAAAAGCCTGGCTGAAAAGAACACTTTCCTTTGGTGTGGATACGAGTGGAAATAAAATAAATAAATAAATAAATAAATAGCAGTTAAAAAAAAAAAAAAAAAAAGACTGGGTTGAGTCTGGATATCAGTATTAGACAGTGGTCACAAATAGTCTTCATGTATAAGTTGTGATTAATGAGTAACCACAGGCTGATGACTGCACGTAACATGAGTGTAGACTACATGTAAGATATTAGTACAGTAGGTCTCTGGAGACTACATGAATGCGCAGCAGTAAAACTGATTCTGGCAGTGCGTTTGGGTAGAGAAATGATACAGACGAGTGATTTCCTGAGTCGCAGTCTCTCCTGCACCATCAGCATTCTAATGCCCACACCACTCCCACAGAAATCCATCTTCAATCTTTCAGATCTCGGCTCCCTCATCGCCCCATCCCCACCGTCTCCCCTCTAATCTAACACTCCCTCTGTATTTCACCAACACTTAAAGGAAATAGACCCGGAATATCAATAAAAAAGCAAAGGTCCTCCTCATCGTAAGTCAGCGGGCCAGCTATCAGTTTCTCCTCCCCTGCAGTGCCACAATGGCAGAGTGCTGTGAATACATGGTGAAAAAAAGTGTTTAATATATTAATATGTTCAATTTATGTCCTGAGGAGAGGCTTTGTTCTTGAGAAATGCTCTGGCTGTTGGTATTCTATCCTCAGCTTCCTTTGTGGCCGTAAATTTTGAATTTCAGTGCACTATATCAGTGAACTTTTGGCAACATGTTAACTGTGGGAATGTCTTACAAATGTAGGGCAGTGAGATGAGCCAAAACTGCTGTCACAACAGATTGCTGTGGTGGTGTTTTTTTTTTTTTTTTTTTTAATTTTATTTTAGTTTAGATTAGTTTGTTTTTTTTATGTTAGAGATGGAACCTGCTGTAACATAAGCTTGCTTCTAGACTGCGAAAGAAATAACTTCTTGTCATATTTATATTTATATTCATATACACATATAGCTGCAAGATGTTATGAATTAAAAACAGGCATGAGAGACATTGGAAATTGTGTGCTTTGGTACAAACAGCTTTGCTTGCCCAGAATTTTGATCACTGAGAAATGAATATATAGCTCCTCTTCCTATTCCCCACCCTGTCTGTCTCTCATCTTTTTCTCTCTTCTCTTCCCATCCAGACAGAGGAGGTAGCCAAAGTTCACAGCAACTACTCCCACCTGATGTTGAAGTGGTTAACAAGAAGCTCTGTGAAATAATTAAGAGGATACATATGCTTAACAAAACTTGACAGATTAATATCTTTGTTGCTCACTACTAAGTGGGAGGGCTGTGTGGTCATGAAAGATGACATTAGCATTCATCAGGCATATTTTATTTTTTTTTTAAATGGGAGACATGTCTGCATTTTGTGGGATTAGACACCTGCTCTGTCACAATAACAAATGTATGAGGGAAACAATTGTAAAAATCCCCTAGTTTGTGTCTAAACAAAAACAAACAAATGAATTTATGCTGCCCACACTGTAGAAATGTAAAACTGTAAACAGACAAATGCATACAAAGGCAATCTCTTATTTGTGTACAATTCAACAAAGTGCCTATATACATGCAAATGGTCGAAAATAGGAATCTGAAAGGGAAAATGTCGCTGTATTTCTGTTATGTTTCACTTGTGATTCAGAACAGATAGCGGTAGGTACCTTAGGGTCAGTGAAGGAAAGTTTCTTATTAAAATGTCAAGAGCAATCACAGCATAAATGGCTCGAGTCGTGGCTGAGGGAAAACAGCCTGAGCAAATAAAAAATTAAGTAATAGCTTTCATATATATCTATCAGGGAGCACAGGAAAATGATTGGTGAGAGGAGAGTGGAGAAAATGAGAGGGGAAAGAGGGACCCACTGATCATAAATTGTCTGGAGGCCTGAATTTAGTCGATTCTTCATGGGTTATACATACAGCGCATATGTTTACTGGGTTTTTCTCATAGCAACTCTCTTTTTACTATTCACCTCCCCTCTGTCAGATATGGGCTTGTCTGAATCCAGCTCAACAGTAAAACGCCTGGCTGAACAAAGCGATTTCTTTTGGTGTGGATATGACTAGAAATTTTCATGTGTTTTCATGTATAAGTTATGATTAATGAGTAATCACATAGCATGAGTGCAGACTACATGTAAGTACAGTTAGTACAGTCAGTCTTTGAAGACCACATGAATTCCCAACAATAAAACTGATTCCGGAAGTGTGTTTGAGTGGAGAAATGATGTTGACAAGTGATTTTATTTATTTGTTTATTTTTTACTGTGAAAACGGTGTTGACTCAATTCCTTTTCAAATTGTGTTGGTTAAGCTCAGTGTTAAGTCAGACAAGAAAAACATTTTGAATAAGGTTGGGGTTAAGTATGAGGTTAAGATTTGGTAATTCAAACTTTTTTCTTTCTTTTTTTTCTTTTCTTTCTTTTCTTTTTTTTTTTTTTTTAGGGGAATATCTATCTGGGATCAGTGTCAACAAGCAACTTCACCCAGAAGCTCATGAACCCACTTTAAGTTGTTCAGTTGTGTGTAAGGGTATTATCATCTTTGAATAACTCCACATCATGAGGAGCCATGCATGGTAAATTAGGCTGCGGTGGGTCTGCACAAATCGCCTGATACTGGATTCTTTGGCCATAATAATGCAACGCAGTTCAATCATCAGACCTCACAATGCTACCCAGATAGTTACCCATGTATATCAGATCCATCACTGTGTTTAACCATAAACATACCTTGTAAAATGAAGACATCTAATAGCGCTCTCCAGATGTAAGCTTATATTTAATATTTAATATTACTTTCTTCCATTGCTGAGATCATAATTTTACATTTTACATATTTTCTTACATATTTTAGAAGTGCTACTAAAATAAAATGATCATGATTATTATTTTTATTACTATTATTGTTATTATCACCTGCCTAAATTTGCTATGTTTATATCCACAATTCATTTACTTAAGTCTATCAACAGGTCAGTGTTTGTGAAAATAGTTATGTACTGTATTTTTCTTTCCAGTGCCTGAGATCCCAGAGACAGAATTTACACCTCTCCACCTAATGATGCTTTAATGCATAGCCTCAAATCAGCGAGTAGAGGAAAAAGATTAAACGGCTTCAAGAATGATCTCAAATTGTTGGTCTAAACAATGAGCTACAGCTGACAAGATACGTGGCAGCTGTTCCTCCTAACGTGATAACTCCAAACAATTAGAAACAGCTGTACTAATCAGCAAACTAATGGCAGAAATGGAAATCATTTCAATGCCCACCCATCCCCAACCCCTTCAAAAAAAAAAAAAAAAAAAAAAAAATTACAATATGTGAGGCAATTGCTGTGCTATGGGGACATCCTGGAATCAGCCATCAGTCAAAACGGGGCCCAGAGAGATGGCTTGACAGATGCATTCATTACCGACAGGATGTCAGTGGATAGGAACACATGGCTCATTTTCAGCAACTTTGTCGGGTTAACTAACCCGTTGAATACTAATTAAAAAGAGGTGAGACATTTAAAGATACTGTATATGCTCAGCATTCGGGGCCTTCTACCCTGTCATCAAAGTTTCTAACAGCTGGAATTATAGTTTTTCTGTATATTTTCAATATCCTGCTTTCCACTATTTCCATTTACTTTTCCATTGTGTCATTCTTGACTTCCCTCCACATCTCATTCTGTTTTTTATCGCTTATAAAAAGTGTTTCTCTATAGCACTTGCCATTCTCAACTATGCTCATGGTCTCAGGAATGAAAATATCCACATTTACAGAAAATAACTTTTACTGCTTTTTTTTTTTTTTTTTTTTTTAAAGCACAGCAGAAGAAAGAAATGAATAGGTTTATCGGACTTCATCAGCATTTCCTCAGTGCAAAACTCTGGCAAAGGCTAAAGTGCTGAAACGTACTCAGTTCTGATGGCTGCTATACATTAAAATACCAGAGACACTTTCATAATAAAGGGAGACTAGGTACTAGGGTGCCGTCTTTAAAATGCCCCTGGACAGTAGGATTGTGACCATTAAGACCAGACACCTATCTCTTTGAATGGGCAGTTTAGTAGCTCTAGTGTTCTGACATGTCTATTAGCATTTGCTTTTCATATTCAGTGCCATTCTCAAATTGTTGACAAGATGAAGTCATACAATTTTCTCTGAACACATTAGTCCCATAGAAAAAAAAGTCATTTTTCACTTAGTGAGGCAAATATGCATGCTCGAGCCACAGCCCCAAGGAAAATAAATAAATAAATAAATCTAAAAAAAACCCAAAAGAGATTATTGCTTTTGGCTTTGCAGCAGCCCTTGTTGTTGCCATGGTAGCTATAAACAGTCGTATCACGCACAGCTGAGCCATAGAGATTGTTTGAAAATGCATACATTTGATTTTTACCTGTAACAATTCTGTGGTGTCCAGCAGGCTAACAGTAGTGTTCGCCATTTAGCTCTTGCCAATGCGTCATAAATATCAAATTTGTGCAGCTACACAAAATCTAAAAAGAGTGATTGCTTGATGTATCTATTTATTGTTTTTATTTTATATCTCTTTGTGATCTTTTTGTTATTAATGGTTTTATATGGTGCATATAGCTAATGCAATTTCATTGGAACTACTTGTAGTACAATGACAATAAAGGCTATTCTATTCTATTCTATTCTATTCTATGTTGTGTCTTGCACTGTTGTGCAGTCATCTTCAGCATTTCAGATTTTCCCATTGTAAACCGTTTCCTTTTATTATCAAAACTATTTTTGTGAAAGTGGACATGCCCTTTGCTACTGAATGAGCACACAAGTCTGCATCATCCTGTCCTCTAAAAATTAAGTGTACTGCTCCATGTCCTGTTGAGAAGCCAAACTGAACCTCTTGACCGTGAGTTCTTATCTACATGGCTCCTCGTCTTTTAAGTCACAACTTTAACAGCAATTAAAAGCCATGCAAACTGAGGTATAATTTTCTTCCAGTGTTATGGAGGTACCTCCGTCTAACACAACACTGTGGCCAAGCGAGTGCTGGCTTTGTGCTGAGGCTAATACGTAAGTCTGTGTAGCTGACAGCCTCAGATTGTCTTCACACAGCACTGTGAACTGCTTACTCTTCCATCTTAAAGAGGGAACACTGGGACATTAGGCTGTAAATAAGAGTCAGACTCTCTCCGGAGGCACAAGGTACTACTTATTCAGTGTGGTCTGTTAATGCATTTATGCAAAGCACTAATGCAGGGTATATGACCACGCCAGCTTAGTACATTACAAACCCAGGGGATGGGAGACTGGTAGAGTGGATGATACCTAAAAACATAGTATGTCATGGGATAGAGCATGATCTGGCTTGTTGCCAGGCTTGGTGGGAAGATATATTTCTAAATGGAAAATTTTCTATGGTAAGACAGAAAATGATTCTGTGTTCATCGTTTACTATAAACACATATGTTATTAAATATTCTAAGCTTAGAAAGTGTGGAAAGGAACAACAATCTTTTTGTTGGAGTTTGTGTGATAAATCAGGTAACTAAACACATTTTAACTATACATTTAACTGTACAAAAAATTTCAAAAAATAATCTGGAGGTCAGCTATATCCTATTTTGGCATGCCACTAAATAAGCTTTGAACTGAAGTGGCTTTGTATAGTGAGAAAAAAAAGCTTGACCCACTATTTTGCATAAGTCCTTCTGTCCATGGTATTAAATTTGACCTTTAATTATAACACCACTATTAGGCCAATCACACTTGTGTAGCAGGTTTTGCGTCAGCTGGACAACGATGTAGGAGTCTGGGTCTTTTCAAAGTTTGAACTTTGACCTGTAATTTCATCAAATGCCTGAACACTGGGACAAAACATGCCATCCCTTCGAGTTTGGTCAAAATCGCACCAGTGGTGTCTAACATATCCTGTTTGAGTTTGAAATTTTACTTTTAATTATAATACCCTTACTTGTGCCAATCACTTTATTTTTAGAACCCCCAAAACATTGCCAAGATACAGGATCACTCCATATTTCATCAAAATTGGAACAGCAGTTATAGCTTTTCAAAGTTACTCATTTTGTCTTTTAATTGCACTGTAGTATAGCAAGGCCAATAAGTATATTTTTTCAAAAGCCAAAACACAGTGCCAAAATCCATCCTTTCTACATTTTTTTGTTTTGTTTTGTTTTGTTTTTTGTTTTTTTAACTGGACAATTAGTATGTACAATATTGCCTGACATATCACACTTGCTTACATTGTTACACCCTTTTCCCTGCATTAAGGTAATAAGGTAAAACAATGTTGCACACGCCTGACAGCGTTATCTCATGGCTTGTTCGGTTTTCACCTGCTCCCTTTCTACAAACTCGGTAGATGTCATTGTGCACTTGTCTGTTCTAATATTTCATGACTCCTATTTGCCACTGAGGAGGCTGAGAGTGAAATGCATGTATGCACAACAGCGCTCCTCCCCTCAGGAAGGTCTTGTGTCTCTACATGGTACCACTCACTTGCTAAACTCAAAACTTGTTGACATAATTACAGTATCAGAGCTCTATATAATTCCTGCCTGTCTGCCGTGGGTTTGCCCTCCCCTTAGTCTCCCAGCTCATGCACACCGCCCATGCTGTCAAGCCAACCCTCTAGTCGATAGAAGATCCTGTCAGAGTGAGTACCACCTGCCAGACAGTCAGGGAGCACCACCAAACGCTCAGCAGGGGGGGAGAGTCATGGCCTCCCATCTGGAATGATCCTCTGCTCTTTAGAGGTCACTGGGGACATAACCACACCTACTCTCTGCAGGTAGTCACTATTGTCAATTTCCCCAAAGTGCTTTCCCTGCAAAAAAAATATTTTGCACTGTATGAAATGAGAGAGATTTATTTAGAAGTGAAACTTTATTCATGGCCCAAATCTACAGTCTTCATGCTTTACAAGTTGGTTTGCTTTTTTTCTAGAGAAAGAGTTGCTACTTCAAATGCACTCAAATTTTTTTGTAACATGATACATCAAATGAGCTGTATGACAATTTGATTTTTTTTTTTTTTTTTTTATTAAATACAATTTAAAATCCCCTTTAGAAGTAGACTTCACTGACCTGTCTATACACACTAAAGCATTATGTGCTGATTATTTGCTTTTCTGAAGTGTGATAAATCAACATTTTTGTCATATTCTGCAAGAACTGCTGGGGAAAAAAGCTCAAGGCTTAAGGTGAAGGTAGATTAATCATGCTTTCAACAGAGGATGAAAAAAAAATGTTTTTGATTTCTGACACAATATATTAGAGCAACTATTGGAGAAAAGCTTTGGAATTTGTAAATAAATAGCCTTGCTGCTTCTAGTTATGTCTGAATTTGAAAATAATGACTACACACATTTGGCTTTTTACTTCTACTTTATGAAGAGTTAGCTGACATTTAGTTCACTACCGAATAAAATTGTAAAATTCATGTTTTAAAAGTGAGAGCTTAGAGCTTTGAGTTGTTTAAATAAATAAATAAATAATTCACTCTTGATGATGTGAATCATGTGGTATCAAGCTTGAATGTCCACTCCAAGGACATTAGATACCCAGCAGGGGTAGCATGAACACAAATAATGGCAGTCACTCACCTGCCTACGCAGATCCCTGGTCTTCTTGGTCATCTTATCAATGGCTGAATTTAGTGGGTCACCTTTCTCTTTCCTGCCAGTCTGTGGAGAAACCAAAGACACCATATTTTCATATTATTGCAGTGATATTCCAAAACATTCACATGCTGTTGCATTTCATTTTTGACTCCAAACAGCACAGTAACAGCTGCACTGCACTGTATATATTTTGCTTGTTCTGAAAGTGAAATAATTGCAGCAACTGTTCAACACAAGGAGTATTTCAGCGCGGATAGTAATGAAAATGCAGCACATGATGGAACAGATGCGGACACAGTGAGGTGGCAATAAGGCTAGAATCACTGAAAAAAAAAAAAAAAATACACACATTTGACAGCCTAGAATGCCAACTAATATGCTCCATCCTGGCAAGTATTGTTATGCTCCACAATCCTCTTAATGCTTCTGCTCAGACATCATGGAAAACGGTGGGAGAATGTACACTTAGTCTTTCAGCTATTGGATTGCAATGTCTTACTTGGGATGGCAGCTTGGCCTGAAGGTTGGAGAGAGCATTTTAGTGTCTTGGAGCAACCCCACCCCCCAAAGGGGTGCCACATATGGCTCACTCTGCACTCAGAGCCCTCTGGTGAAATGCATTCGTGCAAGTGTATCTCACCAAGCAATGCAAAGTTGTGAATTACTAATTGTAAAAGAGATATTATATTTCAAGAGACTTCCTTGTTAAAGAAGAGATAAAAAAAAAAAAAAAGAAAATTAATTTGACAGGTTAACAGGTTTGATTTTGGACCATGTAAAAGAACAAGGTGGAGCTCAGCCACTCTTACAAGTCTGTGCCACCTATCTGACAAAAAAGGCATACGCAGGATGCCTGTATTCTTGAAAGCAAACCAACCTTGTACTGTATTACACAAGAGCTTGTAGCACACTAGCTTTTCTCAAGGGTCTTTAATTCTTACAAACTAGATGTCTGTTTTCGTCAGTGTGTTCCTTTAAAGTGAACGAATGCTCTGACAAGAAGTATTCTGCCTGTTAGGAAACAATTAAGAACGTGTTACACTGACTGCTATGCTGCAACCCCTCCCTCAAGTCCTCTCAATCAGAGAACCTGCAGCTGCTTCCAGTCACAAGTGTCACCACACCTCACACTAAATGACAATAAGCCTTCCCTCTGCCTTTCACTTTCCCTTCCTCTCTTATTTTTCCTCTGTCGATACTTCTCTTGGATATTGAGGATGGACTTCCGACTTGCAGAACTGCAGAATGTGTCTGTTAGCATGCTCTTGAACACAGCAATGACGTTCAGGAAATTATAGGCAATAGTGAGGTAAATATGGACTTGTATGGATGCACAGTGTAAACATTTGGCAACATATTTCATGAATTATCCTGCACAAGCTGTTTGGAGAAATCTGATCGGCATTTTCTGCATTTTTTTTTTCAAGCCAATAGAAAAATGCATGTGTCACTATGACACACAGCAAATGGAACTGCCAAACATTTTCTTTGAGTTCCAAAAAAGACCATAAAAATACTCAGAACATACAATTCAAGTGTCCTGAATCTAAACGACTGCAATGTAATTCTGAATGTCCAATATCTTCTCCAAGACTTTTGGCACTTACTCTCCACTGCACCAACTGTGGTTACAGTAGCAAGCAGATGTTGCCTTTAAATGCAATTGTGAGTATTGCAATAATGTGCAGAGCGAACAGCCAAATAAAGTGATAAATATAAGAAGTGAAGTTGGATTTTACATGATGACAAGATGTTTTTCTTTTGTTTTTATTTGACAAGGACAACAGATGACATATTGCCAAGTAATAGCCAGAAGCTATTCTCTGGTGCATCTGTAGTCCCTGAGCAGGAGCCAGCAACACATTCAAGTAAAATAATACAAAAACACAAACACCATGGTACAAAGCACATTAACTAACACATTATACAATAATTCTAATGACTGTACAGTGAAAAAAAGCACTAATGTAAATACACTATCTCCAGTCAGTAACAATCAATAACAGTGCATCATATGACATTCTCACTTCAAGTTTTAGGTGCCAAACAGCCATAAAATGTGAATTGAAATTAAAATATCAACTGATGCAAATCTCCTCTTCATCCTGCCATTTCAGCACAAACTAACGCTTTACCATTTGGTTTCTACAGTAGTCACCACAAAAGCTGCTTTTGTTTCAGGGTCCATTCTGTTCCATTTCTGACTAAAAAGTGAATACGCAACGAGTTGTATTCATGACTGTAAAACTTGGAATTATGAAAAATAAGGAGCTGCACAGCGCAACAGTTTGGCTTCAAAACACTTGGATTATGCTGTTTGGAATGATTTCATGGTCATTATTTTCCATTTGTGGAACTCTACAGAAATTGTTTCCACTCACTGAAGTTGATTTGGAGCAGGCAACCTAATTTGCTGTGTGTTATATTGACATTCAAACTTATTTATTATTTTATTTTATTTTATTTTTTTAATGTTATTCCCTAGTTCAAGCCATCTTGGCCACTGATTATGCACAAAATTTCATCATCAGCTTTACTATAGTGCTTGACATACCTCCAGGTCACTGAGAGCAATGCCATCCAGTGCACACATAGCTGTAGAGGTTATTGTGTTCAAAAGATGTGTTTTAATTGCTTTTTGGATTCAGCTGTTGGAGCTTACCCCTTGGCCCTGTTGTGTGTTTTGGACAGCAGCGCTGGAGGTACGAAAGCACTGTAGTGAAGTTAGTGATGAAATTTTCGAAACAATCATCACGATGGCAAAAACTAGGAAAAGTGCCAGGTAGAAATGAATGGAATTATACTTTAATTGAGTAACAGATTGTATGAGAGGGCGCCTTTCTCTCAAAGCAATACCAGCATGCAAAATTAGCTGTCTCGTTACTGGGCAACCATCTCCCAATTCTGCCCCACACAGCATGGTGGCAAACACTGTTACCCTTGTGAGAACAACCAACATGCTCGTAAGCCTTGCAGAAAAACAGGAACCTGGTGACATGGGGGACCATTGATCGGTGTCAGTAAGTGTTAGGAAGAGCAATTTTCAGAGGCACAGTGACCACACCTCTTTAACAACATGGTCAGACGGAATGGACTTTTCTAACGATTCAGTTGTTACCTGGTCGAATGCGACACAAAATCTTGTTGCTCATTTCTCTGTTATTACACCATTTCTGAGCCCTTTTGATAAACTGAGTGAACATTTCACATCTACATCTGTAACAAACAAAAAAACAAGACAGACCCTCCCACTGCACACTCCTTTCATAGCATATCGTAAGGTTAACATTCTTTGTAACGGTGCAAGTTGCAGTCAGAAATTACTCTCCATCAGTAGTAGCAGCAGAAAGGCAATGCCTCCCCAAGCTGTAATTTTTGGCCCCCCGTTAAACAGAGGCACCAGCCACTCACAAAAGATCATGAAACTATTTAAACCCTAATGTTGTGACAACCTGGCCCTTTTCCATGGGGTCTTATTTGGCTACTGAGCTCTGGCTGAACTCAGGGTTGTAGTTGTGTTGCATGTGGCAGCACAGCCACCAACTCCTGACAGTTAAAAGCAAAGGTTCAAACTCACCCTGTCTGCACCAGCACAACAATGGATTTGACAAAATAAATAAATAAATAAATAAATGAATGAATAAAATAAGGTGACAAACTGAGTAAAAATAAGCATATTGTCTGAGCATCTCCTTCCCTTTTGGATTTAGCCCACTGCAGAGAAGAAACAGGGATTACAAGCTCAACAAGCGCAATGGGGATGTGTGCCGTAGGGAAATCTGGTGTGTACACACATGTTCAAGGTCACTGATGTGAAAGTGCTGCTCCATGAAAAGAGCCTGTAGCCATAAAAACAGATATGATTCGTACTCCATGTAATGTATTGCTGTCTTGCCCTTGGCTAAGGCTCATATAGCATGAATTTTCCTCCATATAGATGTTAAGCATTAGGAATGAGTCATTTGTCTCCCAGCTCGCACTCCAGTCAGTCAGCCCTTCTAATAGCAATCACGCAATCACTTACTGTGAGCAATGCACCAAACTCAGAACAAAAAAAGCTTGCATTAATAATTTAAATGAATAAAATGCCAATGAATTGATCACATATTCAACACAGTAAACCAAGCTAAAATCCTGACAGTCAGGCAAGTGCATGTTTGTGGCATGCAGGGCCAGCTGTACAGAAATTTATGTTTGTGCTGCCAGTCATACCCCAGATCTAGGAGAGAGCATTCATACAAGCACTAACATATTTGGTCACATGCACAGAAAATCACACAAACACACACATACATACAGACACACACATACACACACACACACACACACACACACACACACACACACACACACACACACACACACGTGGGGGCTTGAACACATGCAGCAGAGAACATGGCAATATTAGTCACAGTGCTGCCTAGAGAGCCTCATGTCAATGTGTCATTTAGGCACCGGAGGGAGGCACAGGATTAAAGAAACTCACCACCAAAAATAAAAATGACTGTAACATTTCTGAGAGCTATTCAAATGTATTGTGTGATCTTAATGTAAATGAACTGACAAAACAAGAATATTGCAACAAATAACTCTAATGCCAGTATTCATGCCATAAGACATGCTGGGGTGAAAAGAAAAGAAAAAAAAAAAAAAAAAAAAAAAGAAAATCTGTACTCAACTGTGTTTTCTTTTTCAGAAAATCTGCTGGCCTTTTCAATCTTGCAGTCTTTCAATACGAGTTAGTGTAAGCAGAGTAAAAAAGTGCATTAATGAGAGTTTGAAGCTGAATTAAGTGATTTCTGACCACTAGGGGGTGTTAAGAGCTCAAACTTAGTAAACAAACATGTCAGACCTGCTTTTGAGTTCACGGTAGAATGCTCTTACAAAACCAAACATCAACGTGAAAAAAAATTGTTTTTGGGATGGAAATAAGGGATACATTTCACTCTCACAAAGCTTTTGTTGGATTACTTTTATTATTTTGTCTCTGACCTCCATTTCGAAAATGTGGTGAAGCTGCAGACTTTCAACTGCAAGGTAAGCTGCTTTGAATGATTTTTTTCTGTCACTGCGACAGAAAAAGTCACCCGTGCGATTGATCTGAAAATTGGATACACTAATCTGCAGAATGTGCAGTTTCAGAGACGTTTTGACTAAAGTTGAAGTGACAAGGTGGTGAAGTGGAGGGCAGAAGAGGATCTTATTATTACAGAAATTTAGAAAGCTCAAACTAGGGAATAACAACAGGGCAGCTCTAAATTGTATGGTGGAAAGAAGACCCACAGTGATCACTCTCACATTGCAAGGGGTCATTTTACTGTTAAAAATGCATGTCTTATTGCTTAATGTAGCTTTAAGGTGAAAAAAGCCCAACACCTGTTATTATGGTCTCCCATTGATTTCTGAGCATTAGAGGGTGTGGATATCTCCTCACACCTTCTACAGACTGCTGCATAATCTTGTACATGAAAATGCATTATTGGATCTATGCAGCCTGGCTTTGAAAGTCAACTCAAAAGGTCTCCCATTAGTTAAAAAATATGCTTCACTTATACTGTAATTACTCTTCTGCTTAAATTTGCTCAAACTCCTCCACTGCAAGCCCTGAAGAATGTATTGCTCATATTGTTTTTTTTTTTTTTTCTAAAATGTAAAACACCCAATTAAAAACACTACGCATGAATTGCGCATCACAAACTTTTTATCCATGGTGGTCCGCGATGATGAATCATAGGTTAGTCGATGCATCAGGATCATATTCCGCCTCAATGGGTCAAAGCCGTTGTCTTTGATATGAATGTGTGTGTGTGTGTGTGTGTGTGTGTGTGTGTGCTTGTGTGCATGAGAAACAAAGTGAGAGAGACCACAGAGAATCAGTGTGGTGGCCGTATCGCAGTATTTTCACAGTATTTATGTGTAAACCGTGCTCACCTAAGAACCTATTTGACTTTCCTCCATTTCCATCCAGGTATGCACTGTATCTGTACACATTTGTGCTCTTCTATACAGCCATTTAAAGCTCGACAACACAGCTGGGGTGACTCAATTGTCTCCCATATAGCAACACTGATTGCCTAGTTTTTGACTGCCACATAATGGAATGTGCATGTTGAAGGTTGTTTTTTTTTTTTTTCTTTTTCTTTTTTTCTAGTAAACACAAGTCCCCATGGTGTTTGCAGACAATGTTCCCAACTGTCCCCATCCATTATTTTCCACCCCCTGGTGTGCACTCATTCATTCTCAATGGGGGAGAGAGAGATAGAGGAGGGTGGCTGCAAATAAGCATCTAGTGTGGAGGGTAATGGAAACAGTAATAGTGGAGTTATTCTTGCCCACTCAGGAGACTGACGGCTGGTGGATGGTGCATGCTGGTGGAACAGCTGAGAGCCCTGTGCGGATTCACTCTCTCAGGCCCTCCTCAAGTAAGTAGTGTACTTAAATGGTACACTGCAGTGCAAACTGCTTCACTGCATTTCTGACCTTAAACCCTGTTAATGGCAAAATAAGACATGCTGACATGCAAGCAGTGCAGAGTGTAGACCACGGGTAACGGGTTGACTTAAATGTAATCAGGCTCAAATGTAAGCTAACGAATAAGCTAAATAAGTGCATTATTTCAAGGAGATTAAATGTATAAATGTGCAATTTTGGTTTAAAGTCATCAGTGGCACTTTTTTTTCCTCAACATTTTAGCTTGTAATATCAAAGGGTGGCCCACATTTATTTTTTGATGCAAAGCACCTCTGTGAGCTGTGATGAAATTCATTCACTCATTTACTCACTCAGTCACTCATGGAATCACAGTGCCTGCTTGCTGCTTTTTATATGGTAGCAAGGGTTTAGCAAACTGTCTGAAAGGACTGTGGGCGGCAGCTGTAGTAGCTACTACACAAATTGTGTAACTATAGCTGTGAAAACAAACAATAATTTAACCATTATTGGCTCTTCATCAAAGCCAAACTCAAAAATGTTTGTGATTCTGCAAGCATGATGATAATCCAATGACAATCTCTCCATGATTTAGCTAGAAATATGCGCTGTCAGATCAGGTTGGCAAAACTGGCATGTGCCAGTTGGGTTTTTGAGCACACACAATCATTCAGAGAGCAAGTTTATTCCAACATCTAAAATGCAGCTATTAAGTTGACCACATGCACAGCTGTTCAGGTATCTTCTCAGGTATCTGTTCAGTTAGTTATTCATGCCTCTGGTCATCTTGACAAAATTTTAATTGCAAATTGTATCACTCTGGAAGTTCCATCAGAGCTTCATGCTTGTCAATCCACCTGCCAATGCACATATCTCCGCAGACGCCAGCACCACTAGCCAGTGATCACTGAAGCTATGGCTTCAGCTATGACTTGACCTGCATTTAATTTCACTTTTCAGAGCATGGGTACAAATAGAGTGGTGCTTCATATCAATGCCACTGTTCATCCTTGTTATGTTGTTTGTGTGTACTATGTGAATAAAGCTATCAGCTCGGATTTCTTTCAATTACATAATGACCAGACTGTAAAAACAGGCAATATAAACTCAGTGGCCACTTTCTTAGGTACACCTGTACAATCTAATACAATCCAACACAATGTTCTGCCATGAAGTTTACTTTATAATGTCTATAATGCTCAGTTTTTCTTTCTTTCACAGTACTATACTAGAGATGTTCATTCAATTCTGTTTGGCATTGAGCTAATAGTGGTGCTGTTGTACTGGACTGCATTTTGTAGAAAGCTATTTCCACTATTCTATCCCCTTCATGTATATAAACAGGGAGGATAAAATAAATAAATAAATAAATAAAAATAGAAACACCTTTCAATATAATGTAGTCCAGTACAAGACCTCTGCAAACTACAACCTCAATGATAAACATATAATTCAATTTACACAGTCTCCATAATGTCAGCACAAACTTAACATTATAAACTTGTTAAAAGGTAGAATTCATGGCAGAGCTGTTGCATTGAACTGCATTAGATTGTACATGTTGACCTAATAAATTGGCCACCGAGTGTATATTTCTCTAGTGAATACAATGAAGAGACATGGTCAGAGTTTTCATTCATTATTTGAAATAAATACATTAAAAAAAAAAAAAAAAAAACTTCGACACATCTGCACCTCCCTTGAAACTGTACAGTGCCCTTGTAGACTTATGGTCTACAATAACAACAGTGACAGTGGTGAAAATGCTGAAATCACAGTCAATAAGAAGGAAAACCAAAGGAACTGGTAGGTGAATCGGAGGGCAGAAAATAGAAGACAAGAGAGGGGGTGTGCATGTGGGAAGGTGAGGGTCTATTTTTGCATGAGGCATTGTCTCCCACAATCAATGTGTTAAATGATATCAATTCCGGCTCCTTGTCAATTCAATTAGGCAGGAACGAGAGGTACAATTACTGTCCAGTGTGGTTACATTGTCTGCAGCAGGCTTAAAGGGGAAAGTGAGCGGCAACAATTCAGATAACAAGAGGGTGAGAAAGTATGGGCAAGCTGGAGGGTGTGTGTGTGTGTGTGTGTGTGTGTGTGTGTGTGTGTTGAGGGAGGGTGGTGGGGGGGTTGGAGGGGCTGATAGTGGTAACATGTTGGTCGGGTTACCAGTAGATAATGGGTAGCTAGATCCTCATTAAGATAAGTTGCACTCCCTCTGCTGTGGTGCCATGGATGAGCCAATTTGACTTGTTCTCATTAAGTGGAACTTAAAGAGGTGCAGTGGTGGCTATCAGCTAGTTTGATTACAGGATAGAGAGGAGGAAAACACACTCCGATGCCTGGGGGGGGTGGGGGGTGGGGCGGTGGGATGCTGCCAGATGAGCAGTCCTGATTAGAACTGTTCTATTTTCTTCAAATGAGATGGCAGATTAACTTAGAACAGAAACAGTTGGCATATCTGTATCTCTGCATTCCCATTATCAACCACTGGGAACCTAATAGATATACAGTACAGTAAAGCCTACCTAAAAAAAATCAACAGAGGTCTGTCTAAGCTTGAGAAAACAAGCAGTGATGTCTTATTTGGTGTGTGTGTGTGTGTGTGTATGTGTGCCTCTCTGCGTGTGAACAAAAATCAGTGGTGAGTTATCACAGTGGGAGGTCAACAGTATACAGTAGAGGAGCCCGATGGGATGAATATTTTAAAATTGACTATCTCATATGGATCTATTAAGCTTTACATCTGAAATCCTGGGAGGCTATGTGATGCTTGGATAGAGAACAACTCAATAAATACAAAAGTATGGTTTGTGTTCTGAAAAATAACTCATTTGTGTAGATTAAGCACATAAAACATATGCTCTATGATAGATTTTTTCTGATTTCCACAAAATGTTTGTGATCTGATGGAAGCAATTCCTCTTTTCTCCCCCTTCTGTCATAGTTACTTAATTACGGTATTTTGTGCTGATCTTTGGTAACTGTATGGTGGAAGTACCTAATAATAACTACACTAATAGAGAATTGATCATCATCTCATATTATTCTTTTAATCATTAACCAACAAGTAATGGCTTATTATTAAATTTGCTACATTATTTACTGATTTATACTTAATGTTATAGTGTACATTAGTTCATCATTAATTAATCATATGTTCATAAATTGAAAGTGCATTAATAGATTGTATCATAAATGCAAAACAAATATTTATAGATGTTAAAGAAATGATTTCAGAATTATCAAACAAATGCTCGGTCTAAAGACAATGCCAAAAGTCTGTAACATAAAAAGAATTTTTAAACATCGGTTTCAGATGTATGAGAAGACCCACATAGAATTATTTGTTAATCATGTTTAAATACTTAATTAAATATTCAAATAATAATAATAATAATAATCAAATATTGCTAATAGATAATAGCAAATTGCAAACAAACTTACAATCAAAATGTATTAATCTTATAATATTATGATACAATATATACATATTAATTATTAACATATCGCTAATAAATATTAAAAAAACATGATCAGATAGTATGCACAACATTGCTTGCTATCAATTCGTTATTATTAATTAAACAAAATACGGGATTAATTAATCATCATTTAATCATCAATTACTTACAGGTAATCATGAAATAATTAAAAGTATCAGATTGGTGATTTAGCATTTAATTACAGTATTACAGTCACCCACCTACCCATCTACCTCCACACACACACACACACACACACACACTAAATAAACTTTTCTCCTCTCACATGGCTGCCCATGGTATCTATAACGGTGCTGTTTGAGCCTGGTAGTCTCCTGTCAGTTAGAGTTAATGCAGCTGAGTACAGCCCTGCCTAAGGAGGAACCGGAGTGCCTTCTGGCACTAGCTCTCTTATGTTTAATGGCTGATGCCGTTTGCTTACTCCTCTCATTACACTGGCTCATGCTCAGACTGTGGGCCTGTCACTGGCCATTAGCATCTGTGGTCAAGCAGGCTGTGGATGAGAGGAAGCATCTGGTTTACCATCAAGCACATGGTAAGTAGGGAATGAGCAGTTTATATGGGATGAGGTAAACATGGAATCAAGGATTAACACCTTGTGTGTGTGGGTGCAGATCTGGTTAATTAATAGATATGAGATACAGAATGAAAGGAAGACAAACTACTGGGTGCATGTATAGTGATGCTCCTGTCGTATGAGCCAAATACATTAGAGCAGATGGGAGGACAAAAACACTTAATGTGGTTTTTATACTGCATATACTTAACACAAAGTTATTTTTAGCGTTGGCTGAGGATTGGCTCAAGGCCAATTTAGCCCCTTTTTGCACGAGATAAACAAACTGGGGGAAAAAATCATAAAACAGCAATAATCTCAAGTGCACAAATAAAAAGCCAGCTGGAGAAAAAAAAAGAAAGACAGACAGACATGGAAGCAATGGAAGCAGAGAGAGCCGGCCAGAAACAGTAACTGCAGCAGACGCAAAGATAGAAAAAGATAGTGGCAGAGACAGTGGCAAAGATGAAAAAAAAGAACAACAACAACAAAAAAAAGAAAGAGATAGACAGAAAGAGAACATGACAGACAGCAATACCTTGATCTAGAAGCTCACAACTCATTCAAAACATCACCCACTGAATTCTTCTGAATCAAGCCTGAACCAAGCTTTGAATTCAGTGAGACACACTGGATTTCCAGAAGTTTCAGACCTTTCTTTAGCCTTTCACAGAGGGAGGGTGCAGGGATCACCACAACTTTCTTGCCTGTCTCTCTTAGCGAGATGCAATATAATGGCATCATGAGGACATAAACTATTAGCCATAAACTACTGACCTCCATATTTCTGTGTAACATTTTTACAGCAATAACAAAGAAGCTGTCCAAAAATGCCCTGATAAATGAAGGTATGACAGTAGGGGAGTTAGCAATGCTGGACAGCTAGCTCTGGCAGATAACAAGGATGTTTGAAGGTTCAGGAATTCTCAAAATGTCACAGCAACATGCATCCAACACATGACATGCACTTTGCAATATGTAAGAGATTTGAAAACAGGTTACGCTACTTCAAAAGGCAGGCACACAACAACATTTTCATGAGTCACATCCGGGACTGAGAGCTCAATCATCTTAGGAATTACACGGGTTTGAAATCACTCATGGCCCTAAGCTACATGTAATGTGGATAGTTCTTAGAAGAAACATCTCAAATCAAAACACATCTTAATTAGTCAGCTTTGATAATTTTGATCGGGTTAACTGCTTAACCGATGTGTCCATGTTTCCTGAATTGCTAAAACGCACTACCTAGTTACATTAGCACAAAAACATAATGGGACATAATGCAGAGATGCGGGGGTTTAAAAATAGAAAGCATGGGGGGAATCAGGAGGGGTGGGTGCTATTAAGTGTGCTGGGCTGAAAGCCAGTGTTTGAGGTGCGTAGTTTATGGAAAAGGCAAGAGAATGAGAGGAAGAAAATGTCTGGTTATCAGACAGAGAGAGACAGAAAAAAAGTCTAGTCCTGCAGCAGCAGCAGCAGCATGGGGAGCTAGAGCAATACTGCCTGCAGCCTTCCTGAACTGAATAGCAAGTATTTTGTGAGGGAGGGAGGGACTGGAGAAGGGCAGCAAGAGAGAAGAGGAGAAGCAAGGGTGGGAGACGCTGAGAATAGGTTAGAGAGGGTGAGAAAAATAAGTGAGCGACGCAATATCTGTGAGAGCAGAGCCGTGGTAGAATGGGGGAGAAGGTCTTCGTATTGTTGATGTACTTTGGTTTTGCCACAGAGATGAAAAAAGACAAGTCATCACACAGACCTGCACACATGCATACACACAGCTGCTGTGTGGCAACTTGTGGGTATCTTGTGCTTTTCTGTTTTCAACACCAGGAGAAACAATCCAATTCCATCATTTTTCATGCATTCATCATGTCATCCTCCACCCCTCAGTGATGGATCAGAATAAGAGATATGTGGCATACTGAGGTATTCCCATGTAGAAGCCCATGGGCACAGAGCAGACATTAGTCCTCACTGTAGGGATCAGATGAATTTTATTGACTCCTCCATTAGACGGATGCCTACACCTGACCCCTCAACTGAGTGTGTTAAATCCATTTTGACCCTATATGGCGCAGTGCTGACAACACCGATTGTTGGCTGTGGCTGTCATGTCATCACAAATGCATGCGATTTTGCGTTCTAATGTGACTGCAGCTCAGCATGATTATGAATAGGTGGAGCACAAACCTTTTGTAGTTTAACGCCTGCACAAGTATCCATGCAGAATGTGTTGTAAGAAAACAGAGTCATTTTGATCATTTTCCCTCATGTTCCTTGCTCTCTTGCTTCTTCAATTTTTCATTTTGCACTATATCATTTAGGCAAGTCAGAGTGGATCATGGGTGAATTCATGGTGTGATGTAATTGTGAGGACATATGTAGAAACAAATTCCTTGAATATATTTAAGCAAAAAAATGGGACTGATACAAATACATGGTCATAGAAACAGGAGGACGGTCTGAGTAGCTGTGTGTAGACATTATCCACCCTCACAGTTGCTTCACACTCCATCCCCGCTTGTCTGATGGTGTTTTTCCACTCACTGCTGACCACGTTCAAATCACTCCTCCATGCAAACTACAACTCAGTAAAATGACTCTAGAAACCTGACGTTTTTCCACACTCATCCTCACTAATGATCGGCAGCATCAATAGCCAGAGCCCACATCTCATGGGGGGGGTCCAGAGTCAGCGTTCTCCCCCTGCAGAAATTCTCTGCAAAATGCTTAATTTTAATGCATTTTTCAGATAAATTTCACTTGATTTTAAGGTTACTCATTTATTCCTAACGGCTAAAACATTCGTATATATTCTAAGCATAACATCACACAAATAGCTGAAACACTTATACCCTAATGGTAACTGTTGCTGACAAATGCTTTAATGTCATTTTCAAAGTGGTGACGGCTTTTGAGATGTGAAGAAGGGCTATGGAATGCAAAATCTTTTTTGGGATCAAAGAAATTTTACTGCAGAAAACTGATTTATGATGGTGTTTTTTTTTTTTTTTTCTTTGTTTACAGCCCAAAACAAATCATACCATATGAAAAATAACTGCAATAATCAGGTATTATTATCAGTCAGGTATTGTGATAATTTCTCTGTCAGCATCATGACTACTATCATTATAGTGCTAGAGTTTTTAAACAAAATTCCTTATTTAGGTATATGGCACTAATGTCATATGTAAGTACTTCCTTCCTACACCAATTTTGAAGGATAATATCCACTTCATTTATATGCTGCACCTATCAGGGGACATGCTCAATATGTCGATACTTAACAGCTGTTCCTTTACTTAAATGTCCAGTGTGCTCACAATTACATGTTTGTAGCTGCTGACTAACATACCACACACCATTCAAGTGGGCAGAATCAAATACATCTACCACTGCAAAATTCATGCTACACACATATAAATGATGAGTAGCCTAAATGCCAGATCATAATGAGGTGCATTTTTCATCTATATATTTACTGTGACGGCCCTTGGCCTTTAGGTCCTCTCCCTCTGTGTGAGGAGGCTGTGGAAGGCTGCGGCTGGGAGTGGTCTATTAGGGAGATGGTTGGCACCTGAGATTGGGGTGGGGCTGCCCCTATATATATAGGTGCCTGGAGAGTTGAGCTCTCTCTCCTCCTTTTGTTTGCCTGGTTTGGTTGGTTTGGGTTGAGTTATTTTATTGTTTTTCTATACACACACACACACACACACACACACACACACACATCCTCATTCATCCACACACTTCCCACACTACTGATTACTGACTGCACAATTAATTCAGTTTATTTGAATAAATTTATCTGTTTACGTTAAAGTCATGTGTGGTCTCCACATTTTGTCCTTCCCTTGAGCCATGTCGTGACATTACTATTAGCTATTTAGCTAATTTGCATTGCCATACTAGCTAGTAAAAACTAGACCAGAATACAAACCAATAATGTTGTGCCTATAGCTCTATTTGTGCATCAATACTGGTTAACTGCAGCTATACCAGGAACAGTCACAGGAGATGAACTGTAAATAGGCTGGCTAGTCAGCTGTTGATGCACAGCAAACAGACAGAAAGGGTGCAGTTATTATATTCAATATGTACTGAGGAAAGGGAGTTTGATTTGCTTTCTGGGCATTATTACATGGGCTCATGTGTAATCCTCAGGCCGGAAACCTGACATGCAGGTTCAGAGAAACACTATGACATCTCCTCACATGAGAATATTTCTTTTTCAAACCTTAAAGGTCTTATCAAATCCCAAGAGGTAAAAAAAGAAAAAGAAAAAAAAACAAAAAACGTCACAGCTGAAGATAAATCACAGTTTTCAGTTTCCTTTGGCTTTAAGTGCCCAATATGTAGTAAAACCCCCGGCACTGCTCTGTATTTATGTATTTATTTATTTATTTTTTCACAAAGCGAGGCAGAATGTGCATTCTGTGAACAAAGTGTCTTCCAGAACATTCCAATGCATTACGCTGAATAACAACCCAATGATCCATTATGCCCACAGAACCTCAATTGGAGTAGAACGGACTTTTCAATTCAAATCAACACAGCAGAATACTTGGTGGAGTGGCCATTTTTATCTGTATCACTGCGATTGCAAAGAACTGTGGCCATTGTACAGGACTACCTTCCGCATAAACCAAGCTTAAGCAAGTGGCTGACTCACTGAGGTGAGAGTTTTTGCAGCAATGACCAAAAGAGCAGCGGAGTATAGAGCATGGCGTGGTGTCTTGTGCACCATCTCGGTAGCCTTGCTGCTAAAGGGCAGCTGAGGACTGCTGGACCAGCTGGTGGTAACTATTAACACTGATTGCTGCTTTTAGCAAGCAGGCACAGCACAACATACCAGTTTTCAAGCCAGTGTGACACTCAAAATACATTTTCATTGTAGCAACTAAGCACAATTAGCCTATATAGCCTACTAGCAGAATAACCACAGAAAACTGTTCCATGACTGTTCTACTCCATACAAGTTCTGTGATGTTGCCTCTATTCCATCTTCTGCAAATTACCTCTGGCAAGTGAGAAATGTTGTGTGGACGATTGGGCTCAGGTTTTGTAAAACTAGTTAGCTAGACACTGACACAAAGAGCCTTCAAATTGTTCACTGTACAGGCAAACAAGCATAAGCAGATTCAAATTATAATAAAAAACAACTTTTCCAGAAATGGAAACACTTTTTGCTATCAACTTGAAGGTGATGGCTGTCAGGAATTGCAAGGGGTATGGAGAATGATATGCATGTTTTTGTAAACCATGATAATGATGACTCAAGCTGCTCTTCTGGCTTGTTTGCTGTGTGTAGGTAGCGCTAATCAGGGATTAGGGTGGTTGGGGAAAAGGAGCAAATGGCCTCAAGTCTGACAGCACAACTGAGCCAGCAAAAGAGTCGGATCAAATAAAAGCATGCTAATGATAACATGATAACGCTAGTGCACCTGCTGTCTATTGTGGCAGAGCCCACCATAGAGACAGCCACTATGTACACAAACAACACAGATATACAGGGCAAGACAACAGTGTGTTCCCTTGCTGTAATGATCCTGGGTGCAATGACTTCAAAGAGCACTGGAGCTGGCTGAACTGGTGAAACGATTATGTCTCCCACTCTCCTTTCATGTGGGCTTTGTCAGTCCAACCACGCAGCAGAGCAAGCCGCTAACAGGAGTTGTTGCTGTTATTAGTTGTGAGGAATAAGGCACAGTAAAGCCAGAGGATATCTGGGGATGCTGTAAGCACGCAGCATGAGGGTGGATCAGGGGATGGGACTTACTGTCATGTTGGATGTTTAGGGATAGACATCTTTTCAAGGAACATCTATTCTCTTGCTTAAGCTGACTTAAAAATGTATTTCTACAAACAGTTGCAGCTGTTTGTAGAAGCCCTGCCAGTCCACCGGTTTCACTAGCCTCATCAGGAAATACCACACAGACATAATCCTTGAAAATATTCTTGGAAAAAAAATAATAAAGAAAAAATACACTCATTAATAATAATAAAGTGTGAAAAGCCAGAAATTAAGGTCATTTCGTGAAATTTCTCTGATAACATGTTTAGAAAAAAAGAGGGAGTTCAATAGGTGCCACCTTGACTGCATAATAGCTTAGTGCTCTCTGCCTGGCAAACAGCTGTTAGGATAGCCTGGGAGCAGCATAGCAGGGTCTTGTGGGCATCCCTCTAGGAGGGTGAAGAGTGCCCTCTGGGCAAGCAGGCCTCATTTCCAAGGCTGTGACAGGGTCAGGTCTCCTCTGTGGGTTATCATTTTAATTATGCATGATCCATCTGGTAGACAAGGCTATAGTGCAGGTGGGCAGCTGCACCAGACGGCAGCTGATAGAAGAATACCATAATGAATAATGTTACCTAGTGCATGTTCTGGGTAATTTTAATACTATCGCAACATGCTACCTGTACTTTACCATTTTGGCTAAAACTTGAAGAACACATCATTACAAAGGCAGGGAAGGGGACTGCCTCTACAAAGCTGGCTGTGTGCATATCAACAGTCAAAGCTGGCCTCTAAACAAGAGAGGTTGATGCCTAATCACAGATTTTAAAATACTGGGTTGGGAAGGAGAGAGAAATAAAGAAGGAGAAAAAAAAAACATCAAACAGTATTACAAACTGAGCAGTAAACAAAGAACAAGTAAGGGAGAGTGAGACAAAAGCAGGGAGCGGCGGGGGTGACAGAAAGAAAGAGTGAGGAAGTGAGGCTGAGGATTTCTTCTCTTGTCAGAGGATTTAACTGCCATTGCGTGCTGCCAATTCAGAAAGCTAGAGACAGCGCTACTCGAGGTTCAAGGCTCGAATAGGGCTAAATTACTCAAGGATGTAGTTTTGAAATCGGTGTCCTTAGAAAGTGATAACCATTGCATTTTCTTCTTTTATTCCAATTTGTCAATAAAGCAATCTTGTATGATGTATGTACACCAACAGGTGCCACATAATTAATGATTCTACTAAAGCTATATAGCAAAGAATATGAATGGGCAACAATGCCGGATGTGGGAGCCTTGAAAATTAAAAAGGAACCACAGAGAGGGAGAGAAATAAACAATATAGCGACAGGCAAAGGCATTAGGAAAGGTACATAAATGCTGGCTGTGAGTCTTTTAACACCATGAGACCAAGACTGAGATCAAGATCGAGAGCGAGCCAAGGGGTGGGTGGGGGGCATTAATATGTTTGCATGGGTTCCAGGATTTCACGTCTATGTTACTGGCAGACCTAGGTGCTCCTGACTTTTATTGTGCATAAACATATCAATCAGGGAAATACATTTATTGTATACAGGGGCTCACTGCATCCCACAGGACAGACTTTTCTATTGTATAAAATAATAGAGCCTTAAATTTTCTTTAAATTTTCACTTCCTGCATCAATCATTGCACTTCCTGTTGAACCAGTTATTTCATATGAAGCTTCTCCATGAGTTCACCTTTACATAATTGTGTGAATGCAGATGAAAGAATGTAGCGTGTACACTAGAAATGAAATGAAATATCAATTTACCTTATACCCTGAAACAAAATGCAAGCATATATATATATACATGTTCACGCATGCACATAGGCGCACACACGCACGCACGCACACACACACACGCACGCACGCACGCACACACGCACACACACACGCACACACACGCGCGCGCGCACATATGGTCAGGAACAATTGAGTGCCTGTGTCAGTGGTTCAACACTCAGCTGATGTCAGCGTCATTTTATCAAGAGCTATTTAAGTTTACTTACTAGTTTACCTGTCTATTAACTGCTACTCTGTGTAAAAACCACTGAACTGTGCATGCTGTCATCTCGTCTTTGACAGCTTCCATCAAATGAATTATTGCCCCTGTGTGGCCCCTATTGTTTCTGAGTTTTCAATGACATACACCTAATCACTTCTAAATAAAGCATGGCATAAAATTAGCACACCTGATGACGCAAAAGCAACCACCAACAGAAAGTTGTATATCAAATTTGTGTGTGGGTGTGTCTGTCTGACTGCCTATGTGCACGTCTGTCTGTCCATGAAATGTATAAAAGAAGGACAGGACATTGTGTCACTGCATAGTGTGTGAGCCCAGAATGGTGTCTAGTGTTGAAACATTTGGTCTGGTTGATATTGTGATGGTTATTTCCACAGCCATGTGTTGGAATTGTTAGTAATTTGTTATATTGTTAACTATTATTATTTATTTCTGGATATGGCTGACACAAACATTGTTCACCAAAGATTTTTTGTTTTTTGTTTTGCTTTACCTCATCTGTAATTTCTTACACATATCAGATTCACAACTGTGGAACAGCCCTGCTTACACACTAAAGTTCAATTTCATGTTCAATTCATTTATCCTCCACAGCTCAGAGCCTGACCCTCTCAAACCTGCTGGAATAATTCAATAATCTGAGCCTGGACCGACGTGATCGGTCGAGCCTGACAGGGTTCAGGTTGAGAATTACAAACTCTGTATTCAGAGTGCGCGACATGCATTTGCTGCATCCATGCCATTGTAATAATGTGAAACTATTTACCCACAATAGGGGTCTGAAGGGTTTCAGACAGATCTACATCATCATCATCATCACCATCATCATCATCATTTTTTATTTACACAGCAATTTGAGCGAAGTGAAATCAAAATAAAAGAACAGAGGTACAGTTGGAATATGCGGATGCACTTAAATGAGGCTCACTTTGTTAAATGCCTGTTACCTCAATTAAAGGTCCAAAAGTATTTGGACTTTATGTTTAATTTGCATATACTGTAGAGTGGGGAAGTGAGATCTGATCACAAAATGGCCACAAAAGACACATGTGGAGACGAATTCTAATGCCAGATGTGAACAGACAGAACAGTCCATTTGTGATCAGATCACCAAGGACGCATGTTAATGCAATGTGGAAACAGGGCCATTGTGTTATCAACATTAGCATGAGCTCGGCTATATGCAGCTGCTGAACAGACTCTGATGTTTTGACACCAATAACAAGGACAGCTAATTGGACAAAAGGCAGCAGTCCACATTATGTAAGGTGTGTTTTGTTATGCAGCCAAATATCTGTCCTGTCAAAGTTCAGATGTCATAATTATAGAGGTTTATAGTGAGATTTCCACTGATTTCAATTACAATGTGGATCAGGCCACACATTTTTGTCTGAACCCAACCCAAACCAACAAGCATAGTAACAAAGCCCGACCTGAGCCCAACAGGCATTCTTTTTTTTTTGTCCAAATTCAACCAGAGCCTGTGATTTCGCTTGTCCTCCATCTCTAGGTTACATTTTCCGCCTGAAATCACCTATGTGTTGCCTTTAGTGTTGTCACGGAACTCTAGTACTATACAGGAAGTTGCCCAAAACAGACAGCAGGTTCATCATTTTTCACTAAGATAATGCCAACCTGACGCCAATGTGACCAAACCTGACCAAAACCCGGGTATCCACGCTCTAATTACAATATTAGTGGCATCAAAGCACCAATTGAAATCAATGTACATTTGTAACACTGACACTATGACATAATGGCCTTTCTGTCTTTTATACATTCTCTATGTCTGTCACAACAAGAGGAGAGGGCATTCAGTATTTCTGAAAATAAGGATTGTTAGTGCAGGTAAGGAACAGATAAGACATGAGTCATCCAATTTTCCAACTTAGCATTGCAAGTAAATCATTGTTTTGAGTGTATATACCACAACGTGAATAATTTAGCATTGGAACTTAGCATTGCAAGCGAGTCATTGTTTTGAGTGTGTATACCACAGTTTGAATGATTTTATACCAAAATGTCAAGACATAGACTTTAAATTTTAAGTGGAAAATGCAAGGGTCTGTCCTTGAACCACTTCTCTAATAGTGTTTTTACTTGTAGGTTTCAAGGCTCGGGCTCTCAGGCTCCCTGCAGTAGGGACACTGGGGATAATGCCATGACACAAGCTACCTTCTGCCTAGATTTACAAGTGTTTCAGGCCTTTGCGTCACAGGCTGTTCCATTTAGTGTATTCTGCTCTGTTTCATTTTAACATGAGAGAGGCTAGTCAACACATGAAGGGTGCAGAGGCTGGTTTGGCAATGGATGAGGCAATGGGCCAGAGTCAGGGCTATCAAATGTAGAATGTAGGGGCAGGCCGCTCCAGAGAACTGGGTTTTGAAAGGTGGCTTGAAGGCTCTCAGTGGGGCTTCTGTCTCATCTGACGGCAGAACAAAGTTCCTTTGGCAGACGGAGCCTAGTCACAAGCACATTTGATGTGGTCTCTGAAGCCTAAAACATTATAGCTAAAACAGATGAAATTAAGAGGGTACATGCACATCAATAACAGATCTGGGGAGTGGCACAGGGTGGCAGCTGCCACCTTACAAAAAGGCCTTCCCAGCTCCCACCCCAATTCTGGGCATTATTTAAAATAATAATAATAATAATAATAATAATAATAATAATAATAATAATAATAATAATAATAATAACAATAACAACAAAAAATTAACAAAACATGGTTGCTGGGCTGAAATGTACAAGACCAAAACTCCAATGTCCAAGTTTCAGTGAGCGCAACTTTGTTGTACTGGTGCAAGTGAACGCAGCATTAGATGACATAACAGCTATGTGTAGCCGTATTCAGTGGGAAACTCAATAACAGACAGTGGATGATTTCAAGAGTGATTGGACTGTGTAGTGAGTGTTGCACTTTCAAAAGGCCTTTTAGAGGTTATTATGGCTGAAAATCAGTAGCCTCTTGGCTGTGGTGATGAAAACAGAAAGCAAGAAGCTGCAGAAAACTTGGTCAGTCAAATTTTATTCCCTGAAACTGTAAAAAAGAAACAAAACAAAACAAAACAAAACAAAACGAAACAAAAACACCAGTTGAAAACACCTTCGTCACAGTCTAAATTTAAAAATGGTTATAACTGCCCGGCTGTGTTGCCCAACTGGAAGGATGCCCAGGAGGCATCTCCTCTCAGGTTCCAGGGGACTGTCTTCCTCATTAGGACTCAGGTCAGGGGGGTGTCATCCTATTTTGTTTCCTGTAAACTATGGGCCTCGAAAGTCCTTTCAGCTATTTGGTGCTCAAAATAAACTTGAACTATATTTCGAATGGTCCACACCTCGAAATAACTTCTCCTTTAATTAAACAGAAATAAAACATAATCAGTAGCCTGGCATGTCCTAAAACAACAATAGTTCATTAGCTCATTAGTCATGCAACACTGCATTGTAGTCAAATGCCTTGACTTAACCCAACAAATCCTGAATCTGCGCCTGAGAGAATATTGAGAGAGAGGGCAAAAGTGGGGACATCTCCTGCTTTATCAAGAAAAAAAAAATCAGAAGACAGGCCAAAGGAAGTGAGAATGAGAGACAGTGAAAAAGATGAAAGCAAAGAGAAATAAAGTGATTCAGATAGAGAGAGAAAGAGAGAGAGAGAGAGCAAGACAATGACAGAGAGAAGGATCAAGAGAGTGAGAAGGTGAACAGAAAGACAGGAACCAAAAGGCAGGTGAAGAGAGCCGTAGAGAGATTAAAGAGATCTCTGCCACATGTCCAGCTCGACCTCATGGTATGTTAGTTCTTTGGCTTTGTTTTTACAAATTCCAGTATGGCAGTGCTTGCACTTCAATCAGTACAATTCTAATACAACTTAGTGTTGTCAAATAATTACTCATGCTGGTGTTGAAATGAATGCAAGAGCCGTCACAATTGGTTATTAGCACTACGACTGGGTTGTGTTGGAGTAGAACAGTTAAGTAAGCAGCAGTAATGTGTGTAGTTGCTAGTTGAGTAGTCATATAATAATGCAGTACTTCTAAAACAATTTGAAATGAAGTCAAACTATATCTAGGCTGTTGAAAATAGATATTAGGCAAATATTAGCTGAAGCTAACCCCCAGGACAAAATCCGGACTGAAAACTAATCAACTGCCAGTATGGCAAAAGGTTTATTAAGTTACCTTTCTGTCTTTCAGTAATTTGTCTTTCTCTCAGTAGCATTGTAAGTATGGCCTGTGTGTTGGTGACAGACCTGAGGAACCTTGACACATTCTTAATTTATTTAATTGTACAATTGTAAATTTGACTTCACAGACTATTCTTTTGGCACAATTTGGCCCTATTTTTGGTAAAATGGTGTCTTTACTGAGGTGGCAGAGGTACACAAATTCCTTGAAAGTGCATATGGCTCTGGTAAAAGTTAGTGCCATTTCAAATCCTTTACTCAAGTCAAAGAATAGGCTAAAAGTACAAGGTATTAACTTTACTCAAAGTATAAAAGTGAAAGTAGTCCTGTAAAATAATAATAGTAATGATAATAAAATAATAATAACAGTAAAGAATAATAATAAAGAATAATAACAGTTTACATGACACATGAGACAACAGAGTGCAACAAATACATACTGGGAATATCAATGAGCACACAACTTTGCTCAAACCAGCTTCAGAGCTCCTGCACTTTTTCCATTTTAGAATTCCAGACATTTTCCAGACCTTCATGTCTTGACAGGGATTTGAAGGTAGATTGATGTTCAGTTCAACATGATGTACATAATAGTTTCAGGGTGATATGACTGTTATTTATTTATTTATTTACAATTCACACACTTCAAGACTTGGAAATGTAGCTTCTACAGAACGCTTTATGATGATAGGTGCAGGTATTGTCTAATACTGGAGCAGTATTCAAACACTCTCTAGAAACAGATAAAGACTTTAGCTCCTGTCCAAACTCCACCTGTCTAACGTGAGTGAATTCACTGTCTGCTCTGCTGCTGCTCCTGTAATCTCTGCCTCTTTCCCTCCTCTCTGGTGATGCCGCTTCAGTCGCATTTTGCGCTTGATCAGCTGCTTCCGAAATGGAAGTTGTCTAATGCCAAAAAAACGAACCAAAAACAACGACAACAACAACAACAATAATAATAATGATGATGATAACTTGATTTCCTGTAAGTAACAAGTCTGTTTTGAAAATGCAGTGAGTAGAAACTGCAGTTTTTTCTATTGAAATATAGTGAGTAAAGGTAAAAAGTATTAAGTGAAAGGACAACTTTTTTTTGTCTGTCCATGTGACTGCATCATGTGAAGCTCACTATGTCACAGTGGGAGAAGAGGGGCAGCCAGCAAGGCCAAGCAGAGCAGTTCAATTCTGGTGTCAAGGATTACTAGGATTTGTGCCTGACAACTCAGACAAAACAAAGGCGCATGGTGCAAGGCACAGTCATGTTCTGTGGTGTTTGTGGCTTTACCAAACTCTGCACGCACAATTACCATTGCTTTTTGTGAACATGTTGACCATTTTGTCTTTGATATACTGCAAATCCCTCATGCAGAAAAAATAAGGCGGTGGTGTGAATTTTTATTTTCAAAATCAAGTTTATTTATAGCTCTTAATCACTGATTCCAGTCTCAAAAGGCTTTACAGGTCCACAATGTATAGAAAACAAATCACCACCCCTCATCTGAACCCTCATGATGGGAAAGAAATCCAACACAGGACTGCCAGAATGTGCCACTGCAGTGGTGATTTTTCAGGCTACCACGTCTTATGTTAATGTCAGGAACCGTCTGGGTGTTACCATCCTATAGCCAACCTAGCTTTGGGGTTTGGGCTTTTGTTTGGCATTCTGCCTAACATTTTTCCTAATATCACTGAACTGTCTCCTACATTGAGCAACACTTTTTCTAGGACCAGAGCAACACTGAAACCAAATGTGTTATCTCCTCCAAAGCAAATATAATTTAAGGTGCTATGTCCTGGCTCGTGGCAATTCAGCATCTCTGGCACAGAGACATCATTTTCCTCTTGGAAGAAGATTTTGTGATCCACTCCAGACTGTCCTCTCCATCATGAAATGGGCATTGTACCACAGTGCAGAGTGCATTGCATTTGAGGGAAAGGAGAAAAGATGATTTGATAGGTCGTGACTGACACCAGCCCCCACCAAACCCACTTGTAACGTATTCTTCCCAACAACAACTTTGGTCATGAAAGACAAAACAAAAAAACAATATTAGATGCAATGCCCTTGGTGCCTGGTGCCATTATTATATAAAAATAGAGCTCTATGTATTGGATCTATTGGACACACTGGATGTTTTGTAGTGTTGTATTTGAGTTTTCCATTATGTAATCTGATTGATATAATATCTGTTTCTCCCAGCCCGTCCCTCTCCACCTCCACAGCTGCTGTCTCCCAGTGCAAACAGTTTTCAAACCAGTGGGGAAGCTGGAGAGAAACTGAAATAGGGGTGCCATCAGACTTTAAATACAGGGCTTTAAATTAACACATGCCAACCCTCTGCATGCGGGAATAAACTGGCTATGGCAGGTAGCCAAAATTCTAAAATTCAAAAATTCATTTTTTTTTTTTTTTTTTTTTTTGGTCCAATACTGAGGCTGTGGTTGGTATGTGCTATGACATGTCACCACAACTGGTTCTCTTTCCCAAAATGGTGTACCATGGAAACAGCATGCTGTCATCACATTTAGTGAAGTGGAAATGAAGCTGCATGAACTGATTAAAAATAACATCTGAAAAAAATTAATTAAGTTAGATCGTGATTATATATTTCTAAGCACTGATTAAGCATTTGTCGACATTAATATAGCATGGGCACACGTCAAATTATTTACTCTATTTATTTACTCTACACAGTCTCAGGAAAGGTAACATGATGAAGTTAAATAATAGTAAGAGAATAACATTCTCTTCAGTCAGCCTTGTTCTATAGGACTATGTGGCTATAAGGTGTTTATAAATATGTTGATGTCTGTGCGCTACAATTCCAAGTGTAACGGCATATGAAAAAAGAAAATGCCTGGTCCAGAATCACCCTTGCTGTTGATAGTGGCCACAGTAACACAACAAACTATCCAGGTCATCAAGGACAGCAAATAAAATCAGCTGATCTTGTGCTGTGAACTTGCCATAATAACCCTCTATCAGTCCATCAACCCAAGTTTAGCCCACTTCAGAGGCCTCAACATGCGCAAATCAGTGATGATGACGCTGTATTGATTTTTCCATTTAAGTAGTTGATGGTGCTTACTGATGCACTCACACTACATCAGAGAAAAAAAAATGTGCCAAGGAGTTGTGACCCATAGCAACAAACATTTTCCTGTTAATACACACTCCAGTGGATGCTGTGATGGTAGGAAATATAGGAAGTAGAAAAGCGGGAGAAAGGAACATGGCATGTAAACAACCAAATGAGCTGGTGGACAAAAGACCACTAAATCAAAGTGTGTGGTAGCTTTCAATTTCTTTTTAGAACCTGGCCCTGATCCTTGCAAACTGAGAGAATGGATTTGCCATCTGGTAGAGATTATACCTGATGGTGGATGCAAAATGCTCTGTTGCCTCTTCATCACACCAATGATAGTAACTGTGTGGTGTGAGTGTCTGCACTGACCCCCCACCCCCCAAGCCCAGCTCACTCCTTGCTGCCCATCAACATTATCTCTGCAGCAGGCCAAATAGGCATCATCTTCCTTGTTTAGTTGGGCTCATCAAACAATCAGATGTCCTCTGATTCAATAAATGATTTAAATAATGGTCTCTAATCATAGATTAATTTTGAGTCTAATGTGATCCCTCAAATCAATTTAATCGGCTGACAATGCACTGAGACCTCCAACTATTTCATAATCAATGTCTGATTGAAGGGGCACTGAGCTGGTAAGGACAGAAAACCATGCTCAAAATTCAGTGCATCTCTTTACATCTAGCATGTTTTGTCATACAACAAAAACATCAAGAAAAAAGGCAGTTTGGAATTTTTGTCTCAGATGTACAAACAGTATTCCTAAAGTATGAAAAAGAAAGTCTAAATTTAAAGACCAGTATTTTCGCAAGAATCAATTTATGCTTCTATTGTCAATACAAAAACATAGGTATGAAAGGGATTATAAATGACGTCATGTAATGTAGATGACAGTTAACTTACCCTCAGTAAATAAAAACAAATGATAACCTCAGATGTACCGTGTAAAGAGTGCCAAGCCACTCCTGCTGCTCAGACATGATCTGCTGTCAGGGTTACAACAGCTGTCAAAAGAGCAGAAGTGCTCTCCTTTGCACGATGGATGTAATCACTGAAATAATCTATAGAGAGACTGTTGAAGAATTGAAGAATTGAAGAATTAGAACTACAGTGTTTTGAACAGCTTATACTTGTTAACGGTATCAGATAGTACACGAGGGGATTTCCCAATGAGTGATGTCACTCTACAAAACCAGGCCAGCTGGAGTCAGCACCAATAAAATGAAATTTCTCAGTTCCTACAGAAAATATAATTGGATAACAGCGAGACTACATAATATGTTTTTAAAGTAGACAAATTTAAAATTGTAATTGTGAACACTGCGGTCTGTGATAAATATCCCTCTGAAAGGCTGAGAAGAATACAAATTTAAGGATTCATACAGACTCAGATGCTCATGCCAGCAACATGTGTCATAGCAGGCAGCCAGCACTGAGTAAGACTTTAAACAATTACGAGATGTTGGTCTAAAGAGCAGTGACAAAGAGCTGCATGCTTCCCCAAAATGATTTGGAAAAATGACTTGTGCTTAGAGAGCACAGTCAACAGCTGACCCTGTTGCCCGATGGACAAAAGAGGGAGAAAATAGCATAAGACAGAAAAATGGGTATAACAAGGGGAGAACGCATCAGATGTGCCCATTGTTAAAGTTTCTCGACTAATACTGAAAAAGCTATCATTAGTTGTGTCTAAGACCAGAGTATTGATACAGGTGCAGTGTGTATTTTTTCCCTCTTATTATCCTGGGTCTGTTTTTAACAACATGAAATAATATACTTCCCAGAGATTTTTCTTTCTATTTGTATGAAAATAAATTAGTTAATAGATGACAAATTCCACAGATTTTCGGCTGAGAACATACCTAATTTTTTTTTTCTTACCCATATGCAAGTATAATGACTGAATACATATAAACCAAATCAAACAAACAAATTCTATCAGGGTGCTTTCAATTTCCATCTTCCTGGAAAAGTCACAAGAACAAAAACACGTGGTCCTTTTTTGATCTCAAAGCAAATCTATTACAGTCTCATTTTGGTCTTGTGGAAAGGGTTATTCTTTTCTTCTTTTCTTATTTTTTCAAGTCAGGAGCTTTTTTTTTTTTTTTTTTGGATTAATATGAGGGTTTAGGTAAGGGAGTGTCATTTTACAGTAAACAGTCCCAATGACACCAGTTTCTCAATCTATCAGTTAAACAGCAAAATGAATCATGTCAAATGCTGCGTGTACTATTAGTCAAGTGTCAAGCATGTTTCAGTACTATGTTCTGCATGAAACTCAAACCATTGCCACACCATCCTGCTAAATGTTGTTTGTTACTGTTTTCTCACTTTTCTCTCATGTCAGTGTCACATGGTTAGCGTTTAGGCAACAAAATCACTGGGTTAATGTTAGGGAAAGGTTAGGTTTAGGCAACAAAATGGAAACTAGGCACAGTCTTGGTCATACACAAAAGGTCATGGTGGAAACACGGATCAAACTCGGGTCTCGTATGTGAAGGTCCTGTGGCTTACACACCCGCCTCCCTTCACATACTCTCCTGCTCTTTATTCTACATCACTATCCCCCGTGTCTCGTACTGATGCCAAACGGTGCCTTTTGCATCAGTATCACAAACCAAAGAGTGTCTTTGGTGTTGGTATCAGACACAGAAGGGCATGACCAGGCTGCGGTCTTTATCACCCTGGGGTTAAGAATGAGCTGGTATATCACAACACAACACAGTGTGCCATAATACACAACACACAATACAGCATAAACATAAGAGACAACAACGATGCCTTGACACCCAAGCAGCCCCACTATTGGCTAAGGGTCCTGTACAGTCCAGAGGTACAAAGCCACATTTGTCCCACCCCCTCTCATTTTGCATTTTTAACTGTAACAATGGCAGCAACATTTCAGCTGATTCCACTGGTATTCACCAAGGATTTTGGTAACCGAACGTTTGGCTGTTGGACAGTTCATGTATTATTATTATTATTATTATTATTATTTCACTACGATACAGCCATAAGCCACTTTGTGCCATGTTTTATTCAATTTGTTTCTGTAATGTTTGCTGTAATATATGGAGGGTAATAAAGTGACTTGCATACTTCTGTAAATCCTAATTTATAGGCAGCAGTGAGATAGGCTGAAGGAAAAAGGAAGGTTGTCATTCAAAAAAGATCCATATCCTTATCCATCATCCATTTATAATAAGACAGTGTGTCTGAGTGTAAGTGTGGGTGTGTGTGTGTGTGTGTGTGTGTGTGTGTGTGTCCAAGTGTGAGTGAACTCACACTACTGCTGACCTTACTCCAAAGCAGAGAGCCAAACCTCTTAAAGTCTGTTAAAACTGATGGCCTGGATACTCTCATCTCCTGTTCGCTGTGTCAAGTCATTACAGTGCACCAAGTCATTAGCTGATGGTGTAGTCATCCATTACAGCTAACAGGGAATATAGCAAAGGCGAAGGAAAGATGATTCCAACTTCAAGATGTCCATCGTGTCATGTGGAGGCAATTTTTTCTCCCTTTCCCCTTGGCGCTCAATATATCTTTGTCACTGTCAAACCTCTATTGAGCATTCCAATGATGTGAAATTGGAATAATGGATAAGATCAGGAGACAAATTTATCCCAAGGAAAATCTGCTAACTGGTATTATACAGTGGGATATTAAGCAGAACAGTCCCTAAAATGTTCATATTGTTCAAAAAGGAAAAAAAAAAAAAAAAAAAAAAAAAAAAAGGACTGAACCGGATTTATCAATCAGTAGTCACCAACTGACTACACAGTCAATGTGTCTCAAAGCTTATAACCGACCAACTGATATTTGGATCATGCCAACACTGCTGGCTTGAATTTCAATGGTTCATTTGACTTAAATAATAACAGAGAGATCATTTTTGGAGAGATTTGGGGAATTTTTTTTTTTTTTTTTTGGAAAGAATTCTGTCCAAAAATGCCCATTTTGGAAACAGACAAATCCAAGAGTAAACCTGTGCTTTGGATAAGCAGGAGATGTCACTTACAGCCTGAACAGGACTGAGAGTATGGATGTACCAGCCATACAGCAAAGTGGGATTTTTTCTTGTTGGTTGGTCTGTGGGCCAACAGTGACCCTACTACTTGGCTACTTGGTCTTGTTTCACGAGTTTATGAATTATTTGATTTATTTGCCATTGTGAAGCACAAGCACTTTGCAATGTAGAGTTTGAAAAGTGCTATATAACATATAGCATTTATTATTAATATTATTATTATTATTATTATTATTATGCGTGTATTTTCAGCAGCAGCGATGCAACTAAATGGCTGTAGAAATATAGGAAAACTGTAGGAATACAATAAGTGGCAGTGAGTCTTTGTGCTTCTCTCATTATGTTCACCACCATATGCTGCTTGTCATTTTGATCATGAAGATGCATCTCAGCAGAATTAGGCACATTTAATTTGATAAAAAAGAAAAATGTATCTTACCGTGGTGAGCCACCACGGCAGGGAAACATAATTAACCACTGTGAAGATTATTCCCTGCTGAAAGTGAAAACTACCCGACTGAAAGTGAGGCCTCATGGGAAGCCCCAAATCATATGACTGAAATGGTGAACATTGCCAACTATAGAACTTAATGCTATTGCCAGTGGGGCTATAATAACAAAACAAACATTTCATGCAGTTATGCATTCACCACCAAGTACATCACTTGAATTAACTAAATAGAGCGACAAATTACATTTTGCACACACCCACCACCTTCTCTCTGCCAGTGATGTAGCCACATTGGGAAACATTGCTAATTATCCATATGTTTTTGTTTGTTTGTTTGTTTGTATGTTTTTTAAATCAGCATTGTAAACATCACTTGAAATTTTATACTTTTAATCAGACAATTGGGCTCGAGTCATAGTGACTCGACTCGAGTCAACTCGAGTCACAAATTTGACGACTTGCGACTCGACTTGGACTTGAAGGTAAAAAGACTTGACTTGACTCTGACTTGCAGACAATGACTCCTGACTCGACTCGACGTGAGACAGGCTGGCTCAGACAACTTGTAGCATAAGTTTCTCTTTTTTTTCCACGTGAATATCATATCAGTATAGAGCAGTGCAGGTTCAGACCATTGACTGATTGATTGGAGACAGCCTACTCCCTTTAGTTTTTTCCGCATGTAGCAGAGAGGCACTTCATGCATGTACACACGGCGCACGCACTCTGATGATCAGTGGGGGTGCCAGAAACACAGCTGCGCTGCTGTTATTTGGAATCATGGAAACTGCAGGCAGTTCTTTAGTTTCCAAAGTAATCCAGTTTGCTTATAAAAATTTCCAATCTGATGGAAAACGGCAACGCAGAAACGCTCAGTGTGCGTGTGCATGTGTGTGGGGATTCTATATGGATGCGTAGCACAAGCTGTGTCACTCACCACTGTGGTGATCGCTGATGTAGCCACTGTGACTATATAAATTATATCCACCATGGTAACAGCAAGCCCTCGTCTTCCATCACTTTCTCACATCGCAACTTTTCATAAGACATAATCAGGCGTCAGCAGGGTTAAAAAATTAAGTCGTTTCACCTGCACCTGCACCACCACGAAAAAAACATTACAACACCTGCACCGGCACCGTACGAGTCCAAAAGGCAAAGAAAATTTCCAGGCTACAGCAGCGCACTGACATAGATTGTGTAACAAAGTGAAGAGTTGCCACTCCGCTCTATTTTTCTATTTTTTTTTCTTATCCATGTTATCACATGCATGCTACTGTTCATTCATTGGTAGTTGAATTGTTAGGTCTGTTTGATAAGTAATTTACATTTTTAAAACAAATAATAATTTAACATATTGTTAAATTATTTGACTCACGCTTACTGGTAAACATCTACTCCTGCAAGATAATTTATTATGTTCTACAACTCATAAACATACACTAACACTACATACTGAGTGTTTGAGCAACATATCTCCTCTGGGCTACAAAAGGTGGTCCTAGCCATTTTTACCGGTCTTACAGCCATTTTAATTATCAATACCTATATAAATTTGTTGTCAAATGACACAATATAATACAAGTACTAATGTGTTGCATAACTAGACAGGCATGTAATTCAGTAACAGCTCAAAATGCTTTTTAATAAAACTAACCAAATCAATAAGATCTAATCTAAATCTAAATGATCTAAATGATCAGACCTGTAATGTTGTAATGGACAAATGAAATCAAATAACCTGTGACTCGACTTGACCTGACAGCCTGTGGCTGACTCGACTTGACATAACTTATGTATGACTTGACTTGACTTGACAAACTTGTTACTCGACTCGACTTGACTCGACATAACCTTGTGACTTGACTCGACTTGCTTGCCCACAACAGGAAAGACTCGGGACTTGCTTGAGACTTGGACCAAATGACTTGAGACTCGCTTGGGACTCGGATCGGGGTGACTCGTGCAATTGTCTGCTTTTAATGTTTATGTCCATATATTTTACAGGTAACTATTAACTTCCTTATGAATAATTACACACTGCAATCAAAAATTGTTGATTATATTGCTTGCTACTTATGAATACAGCATAGAAATGATTAACTAATTACAATACAACCACCTCACTTCCCACTCAGTGAGTGAAACAAATGCAATCTTCAATGTTCAACACAGTTAGGAGTAGACTGGTTACTGATGGTCATATGGCTTCAGTTCTTAAATGATGTTACTAAAACACACAAGACAAGAGAAACACAGCAAAAAGTGAAACAGTAATGGCTTGAAATTGGAGTATGTTATAGTCAGAGATCAAGGCTAAAGCTAAACAGACCACAAGGAATAAAAAAGCCTGTTTCTAAAAGGCCAGATGTAATGGCAAATAATGTTGTTTTCCCCCCATGTGCTGTGTTAATGTTCCTCTCTACATAAATATGAAATAATGCAGCATGTGCACAAAGTAATTCTTAAGAAAATATAAAACTGTGCTAAATCTTACTCCTCAATTCATAATTTCACAGCAAACTAAGCAAACAAAGTATACATATACTGTGGCCTGTTTAATTCTGCATGGCCTGATGGAAATACAGTACGAGTTCTAGTAAGGATGGCAGACAAGTTTGGCCAATAGCTATAGTCCAAAAAACAAAGGAAAGATAAATTGCACTAACCTGTCTGAAGGAAAAAAAAAAAAAAAAAAAAAAAACAGCCAAAGCTGCAACAGTTTGTATTCCTTTGATCTGTCTTAGGTTCCTCCTTCCTCCTTCTATGATCTCGTTTTTGACCCTGCTCTATCAAAGAGCAGTTTGGGAGGTATACTAAGGTTTGTTGGTCTCATATTTTCTGCTTCACCATATTTTGCACTACAAACCTGTTGTTGGACAAACCAGAGCTGCTTGAGCCTGGGCGGTTACAAAAGCTGGTAAGGGCTCAATTAAAATAAGTTTTTGTTCATTTTGTTCAAACAAAATTTTGCTCATTCTTAATTCCTATTTCACAGATGAATGAACATGAAGGCTTGATATCAAAATTATAGCATCTGTCAGGAGAAAAAGTGGAATGGATTGGGAAAAAGAAATAGGGTCAGATGGCTGAAAGCTTGCCTGATGTGAGCAATGTTTGTCGTATAATAAATTGTCCCAGCTCATTGTCCTTGAAAATTAATGGGATACCGGTGACAAGGCCAGGAATTATGTCACAGAGGTGCACAGGATTGAGGGCTCCAAGACTCTCAGAGAAGACTATTTTAGGCAACTCAAGCCTGGCTAGGTAGTAAGCAATTTTATATGTATTCAGAATGAACAGCTAGTTCATGACCATGATATGGAAAGCCTGGCTACAGGGCAGTCTGATCAAATAAATAATGTAATATTCTTGTCTTGACTCATAATTCTCTAGCTATTTATTGGCAGGATAAAAAAAAAAAAAAAGAATAAAAATCTATCAATATTCAAGAGTAATCAAGAATACTGTCTGAAATTCTTTGACAAGAAGACTATATGACAATTATGAGTGTTATTCAACTGTAGAATTATCATTATTTGCTCGGGTTTATCGTGAGTTTGACTATAATTGTGATCTTGCGAAAGAATACGTTGAACAGAATTTGTTTTGATGTCATTATTTCTACATCCGCATCATGCATTATGCACAATCTGTCTCTTGACTGTTAATATGCTTGGAAACAGCTCTCTGCTGGAGGGATGGAACAAATATAGGACACCCTTTCAGTCATTAGATGAATATTATTTTGCAACAGCAAAATCAGATAACTGCTTTCTAAAAGAAGGCAGATATAATATGGATCAATTCATTACAGTGGAGGAGAGAGAGAAGCAGAATGAGAGGGAGAGAGAAGGAGATTTCATTAAAGACCCAGGTTTAAGCCCAGCCCCTTTTGAATATGTAAATGTCTCAGGCAGAGAGAAAAACACGGCAAGAGAGAAGTGAGGAGGAGGGAAGAGGGGAGAGAGAGATGGAGAGGAGGGGTGCAGCACGAACAAGTGAGAGAGCGATCAAGGGAAAGAGAGCAAGAGAGTGAGAGAAAGAGAGCGACCACTCTGAATTGTGAGTGGCTTACGACACTCAGTGAACAGAAGGTGCTTCTGCATGCGCTGTCAGTGTACTAGTCTGCTGCAAGGGATCGCGCGTTCCTCTGCTTCCCACATTCACCGCCCCTGCCTGCCTACCAGCGTCAGCCTACAGCAGCCTCTTACAGCTGGCTGAGAAAACACCCAGAGAGCCAAGGAATGAACGGAACCTGCAAGCCACTGGGGAGGCAAGAGGCTCCTTAATCGAGATGAGCCACTGAGATGACAAGGAATACTGTTACACAAGAAAATAGAGAACAGCCAAGTGTTCACCTCCTCTTTAATTTTTTTTTTCCCTTTGCATCTGTCACTGAAAACATGATTACCCGCCTGAATGGATTTAAACCTTACAAGTCAGTGATTGCTTCCAGTGACGGACGTTAATTTGTGTTGACAGATCTGCTGAAACTTAAGCTGCAAGAGGAGGACAAGAGAGCGAGACATATATTTCAAAAGATTTTTTGCCTGGTATTTTTTTTCCCTCTCTGGCTGTCTCTTCTCCCCTCTGATCATTGCAGCAGAGGACTGCAGAGGAGCAAAAGAGAGCGGACAGAGCTCATGCATGCAGACAGGGGAACTTGCACTTCCTACCACCTCGCTGAAAGCTACTTGGATTCTTTCTCTTTCTGGCTCTTTCACTCGAGGAGAACTAAGACATTGTAAGCCTGCCAAGGATCTGGTGTCCACTGAAAAGGGAGAAGGGAGGGGGGGGGGGCAAATTTGTACCACACTGGGGTCTTTTTTAGATTCGCACATAATTAGTGTTAGGGCACAAAGACAGCCGCTGAATGGAGGTTGTCAGCCTCTGGATAGGGGTGAGTAGGAATCTTTTCATATAAAATCGCTCAATGAAGACAGTTTTTTTAATCTGCAGCTTGATATATAACATGAGCAAAGAGACTTGCCCTTTATCCTCCTACATTCTCTTTAACAAGGATTCCTTTTTGTGTGAGTAAATAAGACAAAAATATAATCGTATCGCCTTTTAAAACTAAAAAAAAGAAACAAAACGCAGCCAAAATATTTGGGCAGTTTTGTGAAAGAGAGGTGTTTAATTATGATGTGAAATTGCCAAAGTAATATCCAGATTGGTTCAATGGACATTTTCTCGGTGACATCCCTGGATATTTATGCTAATGGATTTCCTTCTAATTGGTCTGTATTTAAAGTGGCCACTGAAGAAGCCCCCTGGGTTGATATTGTGTTTACTGGGCATTTTTCTAAGAACGGTTCCCTTGGTAGAGGGGGTTTGTCCACGGCTGTGCCGCTGCGACAGCAAGCTGCTGTACTGCGAGGGGCTCAACCTCACAGAAATCCCACGCAACCTCAGCAGCGCCATGGGCCTATCCATGAGAGAGAACAACTTGACAGAGCTGCGTGAGGGCCATTTTGCTGGCTTGTCACAGCTCACCTGGCTCTACTTAGATCACAACAACATTGACATAGTAGAGGAGGGTGCCTTTGACAGGCTAAGGCGGGTCAAGGAGTTGGACCTGAGCAGCAACCGGATTGAGAGTTTGCCCAATGGTACCTTCAGGCCCCTTCCAAACTTACGTATCCTGGACCTATCATACAACAGGCTACAAGCACTAGAACCTGACCTGTTCCATGGCCTTAGAAAGCTCACAAATTTGCATTTACGCTACAATGCTCTTAAGTTTGTGCCAGTGCGGATCTTTCAGGACTGCCGGAGCATGCAGTTTCTGGATCTAGGCTACAACCAACTGCAGAGTCTGGCACGAAACTCCTTTGCTGGACTGTTCAAGTTGACTGAATTACATCTGGAGCACAATGAGCTGGTTAAAGTCAACTTGGCCCACTTCCCTCGCCTCATCTCCTTACGTACACTGTACATGCACAACAATCGTGCCACTATTGTTGTCAGTACCCTGGACTGGACCTGGCATTTCTTGGAGAAGATTGACCTGTCAGCTAATGAAATTGAATACATCGAGCCACACGTTTTTGAGAGTGCACCCAAACTGAAGGTGCTCATGCTAGATTCTAATCGGCTGACTACTGTGGACCAGCGCATCCTGGATTCTTGGTCGTCTCTGGACAGCATCACCCTGGCAGGGAATGAGTGGGAGTGTAGCCGCAATGTGTGTGCTTTGGCCTCCTGGCTGAGTGCCTTCCGAGGCCAGCGTGACAGCTCCTTGCTGTGTTCAAGCCCAGACATTGCGCAGGGTGAGGATGTGTTGGACGCTGTCTATGCTTTTCAGCTATGTGAGGATCCCCCATCGGAGGTAACTACGGCGGGCCTGTATGCCTCCACCAGGGATCGGGCCCAGGGTGGTTCTGTGTTTTTGGGCCCATTTACTCCCAACCCCTATGAGGGTGAGGGTGGTGAGGTGGCCACTGGCTCTTTCACTGTCACAGTGGGCTATGACGACCCGGAGAGCACCATGCAGATCCACAAGGTGGTGACTGGTACCATGGCACTAATCTTCTCCTTTCTCATCATAGTACTGATGCTCTATGTGGCCTGGAAGTGCTTTCCAGCTGGAATAAGGCAACTGAGGCAGTGCTTCAGCAGCCAGCGACGCAAGCAGAAGCAGAAGCAAAGCATGCAGCAGATGGCTGCAATTTCTACACCAGAATACTACGTTGACTATAAACCTAACCACATTGAGGGAGCGCTGGTCATCATCAATGAATATGGCTCTTGCACCTGTCAGCAGCAACCTTCTCGGGAATGTGAGGTGTGACAGTGCTTTGTGAGTATGTGTTTACCTGTGTTTATCTGGATATAAACTCCTTTTTGGATACAATGGGGAGGGGAATATTGTGGGACAAACGGAATAAAAGGATCCTTTGGACACTTTTTATGCAGCATCTCACTGTGATATGGAACGGGTGTGCTTTACAGGGATGACTATTTCACAGTGGATTTACTGCTACTGCTATCTACTGCTGATTTGAGGCCACAAGGCACAGGCATCTGACTCTTGGACCTGTTGATATTCTGCAGAAACAGAAAGGGGAATACATTGTGGGCACTAAGGCTTTTCGCTCACCAAGAATGGATATTTAAGCTTTAATGTGTCTTTCTACTTCAGGACATTCAATTATTGTCTAAAAATAAACTGGGGACACAACAGAAAATACCCCATTTCTATTACAGTAAACACAATATTTGACAATGATAAACATTTAAAATATTACAAAAAAAAAAAATGTTTTAGTTGGATTAAAAAAATGTAAAGATAAAAGTCTATGTAAAATATGTTTAAAGGCAGAAGTGCAAGTGTGGAGAAAAAATGATGCAAGATGCTATTCTATTTCTTTTGTAAACTACAAAAAAAAATGTTTAAATAAATGAATTGCCATTCACAGTAAACTGATTTGTACGTGAGAAGCCTTTGAGAGAGGGTGAATGATAATAGATGCAGTTTTTGTGCTGGTGGACTGGAGAGCGTTGTCTGCTTGCGTCTCTGCAGTGTATCTAACGAAGAAAAATTAAAAGGGGCAGAGGGATATCTGCACCTCATTTGCAGTGTTAAAGCCCTTATATGAATTGCAGATCTTTTTCTCTATTTTAACTCTCATATATGTTGTTTTATCATTCACTGTGTTGGCTCGCTATCACTGTTGTAGTTGCTTTCCACCTTCCCATTTCTTTTTGTGAATAGATTAAATCAATCTATTACATTTTAATTGGTTGGCAAGTTTTCCTATGATTATATCACAATTTGTGTACCATCCAAGTAAACAGCATCAAAGATCCAAAGCTATGACTCTCATTGCCTCTCAGCCTTTGGCTTTCATGCAAGAACGATGCCTCCTTTTACTGAATAGGGCATATTAAAGACAGCAACCACCTCAGCCAACCATATTTAAATCAAAATGCAATTTGAAATGGGCTTGTTGAAATAATTCACCAGGGCTTTTCAGCTTAAAGAAACATTAGCACACAATATTATTCATATTATTCACTGTGTTTTCATGTAATGTGAGATATGTTTGTTGAATACAAGGCCATTTTGAGGTATGTATATCCTTCTTCCTCTCTGGTGTTCATTGTGTGAATGAGTGCGTTGGCACATATTGTGTTTCCTGAATCCTTTGACGTACATGTTGTGAAGGGGGGGTGAGGGGTCACAAATTTCACAGAAGGAGAGCACAGACTGCTCTCTAGTGTGCATGTTCTTATACTGTGGCTGTATTCTGTCGAATTGTGCAGGGGTACACTATATCCTGCACATTTCCGCAACACCAGCAACAGCAACATCAATACAGGGGGTCCAGTCCACACACACAGCAAACACACTCAGACATACAAATATGCATCCAAACACACATACACACACTGATCAATGGAATTAACAGAAGAGCAATTACTCTAAATCGGCCACACTGTTGGCACAAGCAATCAATCAAAGTTAGTATTTTCATTATGGATTGCCTTACTGTGTGTGCGTGTGTGTGTGTGTGTGTGTGTGTGCGTGTGCGCACGTATTCTTGCGTGCATGTGTTCTCATGCAAAAATTAAAATATAAGCCACTGCAGCTTTGAGTCTGCATGAACAGCCTTGTACTCCTGATATTTGTAGTAAAAATCTACTCTTAGTGACTTTTCCCCTCATTTCTTCTTGCCTGCTACTTCAGATCAACTGAGATGGTTGTTCATTGCATACAGTGTACCGTGGGATATACAATTCAATGCTGCATTGCCTTCTGCCGCTCAAATGATTTGTTTCAGGTAAAATTACATCACATTTCAGTCATCTATATCAACATGAATTCAGGTCTGGGAACTTAATGTCTAACATTTGAGTGCACCAATTTGAAATGACTTTCTTATTCATTTCAGGCAATAACAGCAAGAAAGGGACCAAATTAGAAGCATTTGAATCAATGTAAGCAGCAGTAATAATGCCAAGGTGAAAATAATCTTAAACAAAAAAAATCTAGCAGTAAACACAGTTATTTCAAATTAAAAGCTAAAGATAACTCATAATTCAAAGTGACCCATATCCTTTCATATATAGGTGAGCATGTATGTGTATAGATGTAGGTGCATGTGTCTGTTTTGTGTGTGTGTGTGTGTGTGTGTGTGTGTGTGTGTGTGTGTGTTTGTGTCTGTGTGTTTCAAAAGATATCAATTGAAGTTTTGTGAATAGCGTGGTCATCTGAAATTGACCTCAACAGTGTATGACCTTAAAGGGGCCCGGCACAAATCATCAACATCCAATCAATGCCCTGGGAAAGTCGTTAATGTAGAATGAAAAATGCAGGAGCACCGAGAAACAGTTTGTGGTACCACCAGCGGTTTCTTTAAACAACAAGTCAGATTTTCTTTAAAAAATTAAATACCAACAATTATGCTTTGCACTTTAATGAACAGTAACCCTATAATGATTGTAACAGCATAAATACTGCAGTTTCTGTATGCACAGCATTTTTTTTTTTTCAACGGTAAACTGGAAATGATAAAACCAGCATCACCCTCAGAATGACAAAAACGCTAAACTTTGCGTTTCGAGAATGGCTCAGATTTGCTATTTGAGAAACATGATCTACTTCTTATTCATGATATGGAGTATTTTGTGGTGGATGCCCCATTTTGAGACTCCACACAGCCATTAATCATAAGTAGCCATAGCATCTGCATGCAAATGACTGCAGTCTCTACAGTGAGGCAACATGTTGGGGATAGAGCTTTATTTTACTCTCTCATCCCCACCTACTATTTAAAATTTTCACTTCCATCATGTGCCTCACAATACCTTCATTCAATTATATTTCACTTTGGTATAACAGTTAATTTTCAACAGCATTACCCCATGTAAATGCACACATATATAAGGCAGCATCAGATATCTACCCTGTTGTCAACATTTGGTGTTTCTCCTGATTGTCAGGATAATATATATTCTAAATTATAATCTAGCTATCAAGGTTAGGAAATCTTTGACTTTTTTTCTGCCTCAAAGGTATCTGGTGTTATGGGCTGATCTGCTACCATTTTTAAGTTACTGGTAGCTATCAGTAGAGGATTTTTTTTTTTTTTTTTTTTTTTTTTTTCAGGTAACGCGCAATTAAATGAGACAAAGTTGACTCAAATTGTGTTACTCTAGACTCTTAATTATTTTATTGTCTAATATAAAAATTAAAACAGACACCTTTTATTTTGAACCGTATTTTCCAATGAAATTTGTACCAATATAATTAGAACTCCTATTTTAGGCAAAGCCCCAAAAAAGAATGGAAGTGGATTAAGACCTCAGTGGACCTTAGTGGATTAGGAGAACCAGAATAAATGATGATGCTGACACTTGAGAGCAGGATCCGCTGATGCTGCTATATACTAGACACATTTACATAGGGGTTATATAGGCTGTTGCAAACTATGTGTGTTATATCAAAAGTGAAATATCCCTTTAAACCTGAAACTTCAAGGTATATTTAAACTGTGAAGCTTCATTTGTATGAATATTAGATTATGGCTCACATCGAAGGCCATACTGGCACTCTGGCAGTGCTATTGATTTTATTTCATTCTTCTCTCAAACAAGCAGCCAGGGCAAAAGGTGATGGCGAATGGAGCTGAATATTTTAAAAGCTTCAAGTCCTAAAGGGCTGATACAAAACTACTTTAGTCTTATCTCTATTCCTACTCACCTTAACCTTAATTCTTTCTCTCTCTGAAAAAGGCAACAAAAGTCTACATTTTTAACAAGTCTTGCTCTCTCTCTGTAAGAAACACTATTAGGTACATTAAATGTAGATAAACAAACTAATACCTTTACCTTGACAACAGATCAAATGACTGCTTGACCTAAACCTGGGGTGAGAATTCCCAAAGGCAAGATATTTGCTCTAAGACAGCATCTATTATAAATTGCCTGATTGATGATGCTCAGTAAAAATCAATAATCATGAGTGGTAACCAAAAGGATCATAGTGGTAACAAATGCATTCATCTCTTCTTCACATTTTCTAGTGTGCACTGATGATTGAGGGATGTACACTTTATTTATGTCGAAATCTAGTATTGATTTGGCAGATGACTAGTGGTTGAAAAGGTGATTTGGTGACACTCTTACACGCATTAGATCACAGTTTAGATAGAATAAAGCATGAAATTGTCTTGTTTTGAAGTGGGCAAGAAAGTGTGACATTTGATCTGCACATTACAGGGTCATGGCTTTTTGGAAGCTAAAAGATATATAAGCACTGCAATTTATATGAGTAAGCTCTGTAATTTATTTAACCTGCTAACAGGATGCAAGCTATTGTGCTGTGTGTTCAAAACTGAATCTGTGCGTGTGTGTGTGTGTGTGTGTGTGTGTGTGTGTGTGTGAGAGAGAGAGAGAGAGAGAGAGAGAGAGAGAGAGTGAAAGCGTACCAAAGAGGCACACAACAGAGGGATATTAATATAGAGTTACTGACACAAAAGAATAAAGGTCAAGAAAAAGAAATGAGAACATGCAGAGGAGGTGTGGCTGGCAAACAGTGGGACGTATATATGAACATGGCAAGCAAGGGGCAGAGCTAAAGGTCACACTCAAACACTGACAACAGAGAGAGGTCCCACAGAGCCAGACAAACAGCACAGCCAGCTAGCTGAGATCACACTAAACACTATTCAGCTGTCACCATCAATCTGCCACCACTCACAACTGGCCAACAGTGAGTGCTGTTTATACAGCTCAAATTGAATACAAAAGGAAAGAACAGGATTGGTACTGTATGACATGACACAAAAGTAGCACAACTTTTGAAAAAAAAAAAAAAAACTGGGTGTGAGTGTGTCTGTGTGTGTTTGTGTGCCTTAATGCAAATGTGCGTGCATGAGTGTTTGTACCTGTGCATTGTTGTGCATCAGTGGCAAAAGATAAATGAGCATAACATGACGATCTTTGGAAAATAGTTTGTGCCACAAGACAGAGGAGGAGGGGCTTGCACAGATGCAAGCAAATCCTCGACAGATAAATTCACTGGACTTCGTATGAGGGGTTTCGATCGGGCACCTATCTGCCTATTGCATCGGGACTAGTGGTGCATAATAAATTCTTAACACCCCCTCATAGTCAGATGGGGACCTAAATCATTGGTGGCAGCGAGCACTGCAATAGACTGCATGGAGCTGCTGATGACTAATGACAATTTGTGGGTGGCTGTCCACTGCTTATTTTTATACTGCACAGTTTATCAGGATCAATATTCTAATCATCATCAACATTGTCTTTGAATCCAAAACCTCTGAGACACCTTTCAGTGAGTGTTCTTTTACCTCTGCCATTCTATCTCCTTTTTTCTTTCATATACAAATGCTGTCTCAGTAATTAGCATGATATTGCTGTAGAAAATGCAAAGATAGCCACTAATAGCATCCTGGGTTTACGGTACATACAGATAGGGGGGTATTTAAAAGAGGGTAGTGGGTGGGGTCATCTCCCTCATTTACAATATATAAAATGTTTTCTTTATTATGATAATAGATTTTACTGTAAAGCAAAAGAGAGCCTATGGTTTACCCCCAGCTGTCCTCCTTGTGAAATTAGAACAAATTGACCACAAGTCAGTGTATTTACATTAACAACAAAGACACAACTTCAACAGGGCAGTATAATTACATTCATTAGCTGGGCTAACTCTCCAGGCAGCATATAGCTCTCTACGCCCACCGCTTCATTTACATGCACCACGCTCAAGCAAAACGGAATTAATAATAATGACTGAGAAGAGACACTATTCTTACCTACATATGATAGGTGCAGCAGTGGTGCAGGAGGTTGCTGAAGGAGGTGAAATTGGTTGGAGAATGGGGGCATGGTTGGCAGCTGAATATTGATTACACTGAATCAGAGAGTGGGAAACGAATAGAAGGTCGGTGGCCATTATGTATGGCCATTATTTCACTGCTGATAATGTAACTGTTGGTGTTTTTTTTTTTTTTTTTTTCATTTTCATTTTATAGAACACTGTCAAGTAAAGTTCTATATCGTTATTATTATTAGGCCTATTATTACTATTGTTAGGTTGGCCACAAGATTATTTTATAGTTAATTGCACTTGCAAAAGCTAGTATGGATCAGCCTACGGTAATGTTCGGTCTTGCATTAAACATAAAATCATCAGGGTCAGTCAGTGAGATAATACATGGGAACAGCTGGGCCTGCATCTGGGGCTCCATGTAACCCGTATACGAGCAGATGTGGGTCAGTACCTAATATTCAGGGTATTATGGTGGCTGAACTGCAGAGAGCTTTATCCAGGACTGCACTCAGGATTTGTGTTTGTTATTCATACCTTACAGATGGACTCTAATGCAATTGGTGAGATGTGCAACAAATCCTAACGTTGCCATGAAAAAACAAGAGAACAAAGAACAAAATAATGCATGGGGTGCTTTAGATTATTGTCCCATAAAGAGATTGACTCCTGTGAGCTAGGCCCCTATAGTACTCCTCTCTGATTAATGATCTCAAATAATATTTAACAGTTTTCTATAGACATTTATCTCCGTCAGATAGGCAACCTGGAGGGGATCATGTGTTTAGTTGTGTGTATCTGTCCTTTTGTGTGTGTATCTGTCCACAACTAATTTTGGATATTGTTAGCTATATATATATATATATATATATATATATATATATATATATATATGTATATATATATATATATATATATATATATATGTATATATATATATATATATATATATATATATATATATATATATATATATATATATATTTATTTGAAAAAGCTGTTTTCTATCGTAATTGTGTTAAGTGCTAACTCCTCACTCCTTTTAACAGGCTGGTAGGGACTGCAAGTGATCAACAACTGCTCCAGGTTGGAATCTTGTTTTAATTTTGATTATTTTTAAACATGGTTAAAATTGTGTCTATTTGCCAGAGACACAACAGCTAACCTACTTGCTGGGGCATATTAGTTGGTGGATTCTTCTCATTTTCACTTTAAAATTGACATTTTAAATCACTGTTCTCTTGGAATTGTTCCTGTCCACACCAAAGTAATTCAATAATGTCAGTCATCTGCTGAAATGCCTTTATCGCTTAATTTTCATTTATGGTGGCGGTACACTGGGCAGAATTTTGGTCAGCATGACCAACAGCCTGGCCTGTAGTTTGCCATCCACATGCCCTCAAACACGCCTGAGATCTGTGCACTTCTGAGTGTACTCTTCTAGTTTACTACTCAGATCTAGCTCATGCATTATTTAAGTCTTGTGATTTTTATTGTTATTTAAAAAAAAAAAAAAAAAAAAAATCATATCCACTCCTATTCCAATTTATGTCAACATATACAGTAGTTCTCCTAGCACTAGTGGTAAATTAGGCCCCTGAAGACACTTGGGCAGCACAAATTCCAGCAGCCCACACACGAAGAAAGTAATCAATAGAATGCATTGTGGGAAACTATTGTAAGTGAAAATGTTAGCGTATATGAGACACACATGCACACACACAGACACACACAGACATGCACGTGAACATGCACGTGCGCATGCGCTCGCACACACACACACACACACACACACACACACAACACACAACAAAATTATTATCATTTTTTCATAACTACTAAACACCAGGCTTTTTTTTTTTTTTTTAATTAACCAGTTTGTGGATATGTAACCACTAGGTCAGCCAGGGTTAGCAAACATTATGGATTAAAAAGTGCCGAACATGTTATCCTGGCTAATGTTACCGTTAATCATCATTATCACATGTGACTGTTAGCTCAAATTGCATCATACATCAGTGACTCATCACTGTCCCAATTTTCACTGACTTGGCAGTCTAACTATTGCACAAATTCCAATTCACTACCAAATGATTCAGTATGTATTGAACTAGAGTGCGGTCTGAGACACAGCCACAATTTGACATAATATCCATGTATACATGATCTTCCAATCAAGCTAGGGTGGCATACTGGGCTCAAATGCCTTGCATTCGCTTACTTAGCACAGTGTTGAGACTACTGTTAATTCAATCGATACAGCTCACCATAGTCCATTTTATCTTTATCAACCTGACAAACTAAGCAGACATCCCAGCCATCAACTAGCATATTGAACAAGAAAAATTGACCAATTTTGACCAATAAAAGCCAATAGCATTTCAGTGTTTGCTTTCTTTCCTACACCAACATGATCACACTGTACATTAAAGTTCTGCCTCACTACAAAAAAAAAAAAAAAAATGATGATCAGAAGTTGATCACCATGATCCAGGGATTTCCTGTATAATATGGTTATTATACAAGAATAGAACACTTAACATAATGCATAGAGATCAGTTGGCTTCATTATTAGTGAGAGTCGTAAGTTATTCTGTACTATTTTTAGTAGGGAAATGGTTTAATATTAATAGTAATACTTAAATGGCAATTTGGAACTGAAATATTACAGTTTACAGATTACTGTACGTAATCAATTTTGGATAATAGTGTGCAAGCTTACATAAAGATGGAGAAGATATTCTATCTTCAGTACAAGGTGTTTTGTCAGCTTTCATTTTTATGACATAATTTCTTTCATAATTCAAAGTAGGTACCACTGAACCACCAGGGCACCTCACTTTATTCACAACGCAGCTATACATTGCAAAATTAGCATAATATTGGTAATTATGCTTCCTTCTGGGATGTTATCCAATCAAAACTGTTGCTGCATCACACCAAATTCTGTAACTCCATGCAGACTTATCTTAAACAAAACAAGTCATCTATTCTATGGCTGGCTTTAACAATCCTTCTGATGCAACTTACTGAGCCTGTAACGAATAATCACAAAGAGCTGAGCTTGAGGAAACAGAAGTGGACAGCAGAAGTTTTAAGCAGGCAGATGGGGACACAAAATAGTGATGAAAAGAAATGGAAAGAACCTATCTAAATGACTATGTCGTAGATAACATAAGTACCCATAAAGCAGTATTAAACCGCAGTAAATAGTTAAGTGCAGCCTATATTCTACTTTGATTTCACAATGCTACTCCATGAATTTACAGTGCTCGAGGAAAAGAGTTGCTGTGTAACAGTATTCTGAGCAGTTCACAACTGGAGAAATCAAAATTTATTTCTCCACCAGATGGCAAGAAAAATGAAGAGTAGGATGACTAAAATTAGGGCTATAACACTGAGTGTATAAACAAAAAAGACAAGCTTCACAGGCCATTTCAGTCACCAAAATCAGTCAAGTCACAGTTTTGGGGACATTCTGGCCTTTTCAATAACAGCCATAAAGACTGGCCCAAATGATCATTCTGATTATTATGTTAGCAGTGAATATCATCAGCCTTTGAAATAAATCAAGCCAAGAATAAATCAACAAAAAATACAGAATTTGGGAGATGACTGAAATGGTTGAGAATAATTCCTGTTTTTGCTTGTTAGTTCTTTCCTTGTGCTCTTTTGCTCAACACACACATGGCAGCTCTACTCAGTCGCCCCTAAGTGAGCTATCAGGGCAACTGCATCATGTTTCAAAATTCTGGGTCAAATCACCTTAAATCAAACTACATTTCAAATAACTTTGATTAAGCATTTCAAAGGTAAGGCACAGCAAGACAGTAGAGGATTCTTCCTGAATATATATATATATATATATATATATATATATATATATATATATATATATATATATATACAAAGTTAACATTTGGGTTAAGGGAAGTAAAAATAGACAGCATTTATCATTTTCCATTTATCTGATCAGTGTCAGGATGAATAAATGCCATTCTATCCACTCTCCAGGCTCTCTTTCTCTTCCCTATCTCTGAGGGCAGATTGGCATCTCTCCAGTAGCCAATGAGATTGGCTGCATAAATGGAATTGCCCCATTCTCCAAGTGTCAGTTACGCTAAGGGAATGTGTTCACTGTTTACAAAATCATTGTGCTAAAATGCAACCCTGATGCAGTGAGTACTTAAGACGCAGGTTGGGTAAACATTCTCACTGTAGCAGCCAATGCATAAAATCCAATCCAATGAGTTCTACCCAGAGGCTTCAAACTGAACATAAAAGGTGGACTTACCTGTCATAGTAAATGCAGAGCAGAGAGTGCCAGATGGATCCACATGAAAGGAAGGAGAGAGAGAGAGAGGGGAGAGAGAGAGAGAGAGAGAGAGAGAGAGAGAGAGAGAGAGAGAGAGAGAGAGAGAGAGAGAGAGAGAGAGAGAGACTTGTTAAAAATGTAGACTTTTGTTGCCTTTTTATGATCTCTGACTTCATAACAGGCCTCTAAGCCCCTCTGAAAATATCCTCAGTGTCAAGTGTTTCTGTATGCATTTTTACCACTCAATGCTTGATCACAGACTTTTGTTCAAGGACAGGCAGAGCAGGATAGAGTGAGAGAGTGCTACCGATTGCTGTGAGATCAGACAGCCTATGGCAGAGAACAAGGGAGTGAGTGCATGTGTGTGCACTGTATGTGGAGACGCTTGGGGAGGAAGAGCAAAGACAACGACCTGCAGTGCTTGTTGTTAAACCGGCGCTGCGTTTAATGCCTAAGTTGTGACAGCCATTGTAGTCGACAACAAAACGAGGAAAAGCAGAAAGAGGACGTTTTATTGGTAGATTGTGCTGACAAAGGGCTGTGATGGCCAAAGGTGGCACTGGCACACTGCTTTTTGTCAGCCATGCAGCAAAATACTACAAGGCTATATAGGTTTATAACACCCTCATCCCTCTGTTCCATCTAAAGGCCTTATTGAAAAGGATGAGAAAGATTGGTCACTTTATCGTTGTTAGCGATTAGACCATACACAAACAGAAAAACAAGAGTGCTGCTTGGTTCATTGGTTAGTACTCTTGCCTCAAATAAAACAGGACAAGTTTGATTGTTGACACTCTAGGTGTTGAGTTTTCATGCTCTTCACATATTCAGGTGCTTTTCCTTATATTTTCCAAAACCATGCAAGCCAAACAGATTGTAGACTCTAAACTACCCACAGGTTTGAATATGAATGTGAGTGTCTGTCTCTCTGTGTTAGCGCTGATGATGGACTTGCAACCTGGCCAGGGTGTCTCCCTGCCTTCTGCCAAATGCACACTGGGACAGAATCCAGCCACATATGACCCTGAGAAGGATTAAGCAGGTAGAGAAAATAAATGAAGAGTGCCACTTGCGGACACACAGCGATGTTTTTGTAATATGATGGAAAAAAAAAAAATCAAAATCTTCACATTATACCTAAAATGTTTGTTCTACACAAGTGAAACAGAGCTGACATAAGTGACAGCAAATTGCATGCTGTTTCTTGACTTCATCGACTATGCTGGAGCAGTATGGTTTACAGCAAGCATGATATAGTGTTATGCGAGTAAGTGTCCACTGAAGTCAGCTGATTATTCTCATTGGGCCATCATGAGGCGAAAAAAAAAAAAAAAAAAGATTCATGAATAAGGCTTGGCAGGGAGCTAAGACATTCACGGTATGAAAAATGGCAAATCAGTAGTTCACTTTTTCCAGTTTCCCCCTTTTCCTAGATAAATGAGGATCTACTGTCAAAGATTATGCCATATACCATCAGCATATATATTGGTTATTCTGTTACAGCTGCTTTACAAAGAGAGGGGGAAAAAAGGGTGACCCCGGGACCCAACAACATACATTCAAGTATGAATATATTATATGGTGTAATGATGTTGATAATTAGTTCCTAAGATACTGGTTATGTTATTATCATGCCCACAATGATGGTTGGAATTCCACTGTGATATATGTACATGTGTGATTCCGTTTCCAGAATCCTATGTTAACATGTAAAGCAGTCACATTTCATAGTTTTATATATATTCTACATTCATACAGTTCATCCTTAAGTGGTTTTGGTGATTTCTACTGCGATTATTTTGCATACCTTGAAAATGCTGTGATCCATCCTTTTCCTTCATAAATAAATACTGTTTTGCATGTTCCAGTGTCAAAATTAATTGTTGTCCATGTTTGTACATCCTCCATATGATTCATGCTTTTTCGTATTAAATCTTATCTCATCTACATACTTTTAAATATTAATGTGAAATGTGTCTGCATGTCCATTCATGAATTGGAATTAATCTGTCTTCCTATCTGATCCTCCTTTTAGAAACAATGGACTGGGTAAGCCTGTACTGATTATGGATGTTTAATTTTTTTTTTTTTTTTTTTCCTAAGGGGTTTTAGGTAGTCAGTCGCTGATAACTTCAGTATAGAGACTGGCCTCTGTTTTGGTGTTGCTGCCATTCAGTGGATGGTAATTTCAGATTGAATGAAGTGAAATGTAAATTCAGCTAGTTGAATTTGGCTGAATTAGGGTCTGTATGCTATTATTTGCCCTCCTGATGTCTTTAGATATAAAACAGTTGCCACTGTACAAACATGATTTCTTTTTGTGGCAAGTAAAACATAGCTCCCATGCTGAGCGAAATAAAATTGCATATCAAATCACTGAACCTAATGTTTGTGACAGCGACAGCTCTCTTTTGCCTTTTTCATGTATTACAGTGTCCAGATGCCACTAATTTCACACTGATATGTTAATGGAAAATGAAAATGATTCACATCATTAAAGAGGAAAATGGGTGTGAGATAGGGAGATATGTGGCTCAGCTGTGGGTCTCTGCTTTTGTTCTTAGGACTGTGCAGGTGTCAGGGTGTCCCAGTAGTGCCCAGATGAACCAGCTGAACTGTTGGAGATACTGTGAGGAGGTACTGTGAGGGGAAGGAGGAGGGAAAGGGCGGGATGAAAATACGTATGTCAATCAAAGAAACCCTGGGAGCACTAGGAGGTTTTAATGACACATCTGAAGAGAACAGAGAGTGAATTAAAAACCACAAAAAACAATATGAAAATCACAATATTAAATCAAACCTACAGGGGCTGTGAGTATGTTATGTGAAAACAATGAAGACAGAGCGTACTGCGCCAAGGATCGTTAAAGTATGCACTAGAGGTACTGGAACTTGGCAATCTTTAGCAAGAATCTGATCTACTCTCTGTGGGCTTGGCTAAACAAAAACAGTAGTAGAGGGTGACGTTCTTGTGCTGACAGCAGAGTAGCACAGCAAGCTACATTACAGACTGCTGTTGCTCGAGAGATGGTCAGAGAGCTAAAAACGAGACAGAAATGCACCGTTTCTGTCACAGAGTTACTCATCCACCATGGCTAACATTAAAGAAACAACTGCTCAGTCACTGATAGCGATGGATATATACTCTTGAATGCACATGAATGCCTGCATGTTAACTCACACTAATATATGAGGACGAAATAAAAGGGTCCAACAAAATGTAGTGGAAATGAAAGGTGATATTTACACATATGTTTCCATCTCCAGAACACCACACAATTGTTGATGGCAAAGAATGATTACAGCAGTGGCAGCAATGATTAGCAGCATCACTAAGTGAGGACATGTTTCACATACTAAATGACTGGGGTGATGCTTGTTGTTTGTCTGTGCTAGACATTATTTTCAATATGCTAATCTTTGCACTAGGTTAGCAAGGTTAGTGTTTAAACACATCCCCTAGTGTGGCAAATAAAGGGGTTTAGGATGTCTTTAAACGGATCTGCCTCATGTGTTTTAACAATTCTGACCATCATAACCCATTAAGTGTCAACTTCCAGCAGAATTAATTCAATCACTCTCATAATCAAAATGGTTGCTCTGAGCCCCTGCTGCGGGGCTTAGTGACGGTGTGCTGAGAATGAAAAGGCACATTAAAATGGACTGGAGCCTGCAATCCCCCAAAAAGGCATTTGCTGCGCTCTGCATGCACCAAGGACATGCAACAGTAAGGTCAGGATCACACATCGGCAGAATACTGAGTAAGTCAGCCTCCTGGAGGGAGAGAAAGGGATTCCTGAATCCAGCTCATCCCTCCCTGTCCAATGGTAAATGTCTTATCACTCCAGGTACGCCATCCCTGAGGACATGCTTAAAACTCCCAACATGCACCACAACGCCTGAAAAAAATGTCATGCATAATATGTATGCCCCTACAAACAACACTGCCGCACATGTGCATACTGAAAATTTTGCCTTGTGCTGTTCAAAACAGGTGTGCCTGTGTTAATATGCCCATTGCACATCCTCCTTCTGACCTTCATTTTAAGGTCCTCTTAAGCCAACCTCTTGTTCACACCCACTCAATATCAAGCCACAACTGAAAAAAATAAATAAATAAATAAAAAAAAATACCAAAGTAAATAACTAAATCACCAACCAACATACCGGGCAAACAGATATGGTTAGATAGATAGATAGATAGATAGATAGATAGATAGATAGATAGATAGATAGATAGATAGATTTATAGTAGGGGTGGTGAAAAGGGATATATTCTCTCGTCATTGCTTGTTGTTTGAGAGGCCACTGGGCCTCTTGATGAAATCTTTGCCTGCTCAGTGTTGACTTAAAGGTCTACAACTTTCATCAACTTCTTAACAGCTGAGGTGAAAAACATTCCCAACTGACACCATCAAAATTGACTTCATGACATCCACAAGGTAGTGCAACTTGCCATTGTCATTCTTGGAAATACTACATCTGTTGCAGTTAAAACAAGAAGAAGAAGAAGAAGAAGAAGAAGAAGAAGAAGAAGAAGAAGAAGAATGGCAAATTAACATAACAAGAGATAGGATTACATCATGATTATTTTGAACCAGCCAAATGAGACTGAAGAATATAAATCACCCGATTTTTTGTACAATTTCATATGCACAAACCCTTAAGGCAAGTGTTATTTCTTCCTCCATTTGAAGCACTAGGGACCGGTGTGTGGGAGTAGGAATGAGAGTTGCTGTGTTTAAGCTGGCACTAATGAAACCCATGGGTCCATGATGACAATGAGAGGATGTTTGATGAACAAGTATTTGCTTCCAATATGTGCGTTGTGTCTGTGCATGTGTATGTGTGTGTCTGTGTGTGTGCACTTGCAAATGTACTCATGTGAATGTGTGCTTGTGCGTGTGCATGTGAATGTGGAGGAGAGTGAGAGAGAGAGAGTCAGTTAAAAACTATGGACTAATCATAATAGTTTTATGACTGTGCTGAAAGAACCCTTTGAACCTGCCATATGGCTTTCTTTCATCTCTTGTTGTGAGCATCTCATTCCTGGAAACATACAGAATTAAATATATTTTACCAATTTTGTCTACAAACATGGTGAGGACCTTGAAACACATTGAAGATCATTAGCTAACTACCCAGGGTTCCCCATCTGACAAAGAGACAGCCAAAGTTAAACTGTAGTCAGCCAGGAGAGGAGACATATTTATAAATGCTGGAAGGGGAGGAGATGTCTAGGGAAATGTTCCCTGGGAGGCTGTGTTAAAATATCCTTATTTTTGTAATTTATCCTGTTACTGAACTTAAATAAAGTGCAGATGGGCAGTGGGCTCTGAATATGTTTTGAAAGAGAGAACTCTTCGTATAGAAACTTGTTTTTCAAGGTTATATTCCTAAATAATTGTATGAGAAAAAAAAAAAAAAAAAAAAAAAAAAAACAATCATGCCATCCACTTATTTGGCATTCAAAACTTCAAAACAGCTGATAGTCACTTTAAAATGTCTTCTGTATTTGCCAGGCAATTTATTAAGAAGATGATGATGCAGGGTCAGCCACTGTCAACAAATAAATAAATAAAAATAAAAAAAATCTGGCTATAATCCACATCAATGGATGTATCTGGGCAACAAACTATGTTTTCAGCACTGCAGAACTCACATTTAGACATCAGATTATATGAGCAAGGTTACTAAAAGTGGAAAAATGCATATCAAATTTATCTCTGTACTGTTGCCATTTCTTAGAGTGCCCTAAAGGACACATGATCAAAAAATGCTTTTGAAAGATGTTCAATTAGTCTATCATATATATATAATACTACTGAGCGAAATGCGTTTCTATCTATAAATGACAGTTAGATAGCTCAGTACACAAGAAACCATATGGCATCATACTTTGCATGACTGGGAACTTTAATCTTCCAAGAAATCTGCAATATCTGACAGCATAATCATCAAAGTCACAATGGTATCTTCCACTGCTCTCTGTCGCTGATGTTATGTAAGAAAGACTTTGTGCAGACAGTGCACACAGATCTCCAGCAGTGTCAGGAAAATAAGTGACAAACAAGAGGTGCTTCCCTTGGAGATACAACTGCATAAATGTGGAAAAAAGGATATTTAAGAAAAAAAAAATTCTAAGGACAAAAAAGTAATCAGCTCTGAGCCAACAGCTGACTGCTTATTTGGGATGAAACAATTTGAACCAGTTTGTTCAAATGGAACTTGCAGTACAAACACTACAAATAAGCTGCAGTTATTTATATTGCAAGTTACAAAGCTGCCATTTTTAACTGTCAAGCAAAATACTTTTCTTATGCCTCTGTTAGCTGATGTATGACACTTTAAACTCTCTCCTCCACACGGACAACTCTCCTCAACCACTGTATATGCAACATGCTGGGTCCAGACAAATTATGGCTTTCATAATCACAACTCATTACAACACCCTGTTCATTTTAATCAGCTCTAATAAACTAATATGCAGGCAACACCTGTGGGATACATTACAAAGGAGTGATACCATTTCATCCTATGTAGCTATGCCATGACATAGAAGGAACAATAGAGACTGAAAGGCAGTTAGATGGACAGAAGACAGAGAATGAACAATGCCAAAATCCAATAGAACCAGATGGTCCCCGGAACAACCATCGCCTGAGGCAACCTACCCCCCCACCACAATATACATTCAAGCATGGACCCACACCCACACACACACACCCACACACACACACACACACACATACAATGCTCAAATTGTAGTCAAGAAGGGCAGAGAATACATCCATAATATGTTTCATACACCCACATTTATGTCGTTCCAGTGATCTTGCTAGAAAAGGGAGACGTCAGGATAATCAGTTATTCAGAGCAAGGCATGCAATGACATTCTAGCTCTCAGATATATACACAGATACACACTGAATTGCTCCCGATAGGACCAAATCCTATTGTGTTTTTGTCTCTCTATGGCTATGCACTCTCTCAGCTTTCCTCCACTTGAAAAAAAAAAAAAAAAAAAAAAAAAAAAGGACCGTCCTTCTGGCACAACAGACTGGCCTCTTTAAGTATAAGTAATGCTAAGGGTGGCAAAGACGTATCTAAATATCCTGAACAAATGGTTTCATTTCCTTGGATGGAGCTAACCACAAAGTAATCAGTGAGCAACCTTTTTTGCCTCCCTTTCACACACCCACGCACCACCACATCCCACACACACAGATACACTGAGAGGAGAAGATAGGCCTGTTATTGGCCACAGTGTGGGAGACTCATCAATCAATCATGGATTAACGGCTAGGCCATCTCCTTTAAACACACCCTCGCACTGGCGCGTGCACATGTGTGCACACAGACACGCGCACACACACACACACACTTTTCTGGTCTCATGGATACACATGACTCAAAATCAAATCACGAAAGCCATTTCATAAAATGAACTATAATTTAATAGACGTAATCATCCAGCCAATGAATCTTTTAATTCTTCACCATACTGCACTGACAAAGCAAATTAAAAAATCAGATAGATAGATAGATAGATAGATAGATAGATAGTAGGGGTGGTGAAAGGGGATATATTCTCTAGTCATTGTTTGTTGTTTGAGAGGCCACCGGGCCTCTTGATCCCTAGGTAATCTCCTGCTATCTGTCTGAGCCACCACCTCTGCTGATTTAGGTCACCCTGGCTGCATTCAATTTTTAGGACACTACCAACCATCCCCCCACAGAAAATACACATACAATCCTACATGCTAAGAGACAAGGAGACAGAGGAAGCAATACTGCATGAGTTTTGTAATGGTGTGTATCTTCAGCCAGACAAGGGACCTTCATCTCTTTTTGTTGGTGTTTAAATGGCAGTTACAAAACTATCAGCTAGTCCCGAATTAGAAATCCTGCTAATCACTACCAAGCCACAGTATGTATTTTTCACTCCTACTCAGTGAGGTACATCAGTTGTTAAAATCCCCTTCCTTAGCTTAGGAGCTTAGGTAAGAGATACAGTCTCTTATAGTTTATTTATAGTGAAGTATAATAGTAAAATACATACAAATATGTAGCAAACAGGTATTTTCCTTCTCTTCTACTTTGCTGCTCTTCTACCGATACATCAACATGTCTGAGTAGAGTGGGGTTTTTCATTGCACTTCTGCATACTGTTATTTCTAGCCTCTTACAAATCAAGAATTTGTCAATTTTCACCATTAAACGGCTGACATTTTTTTCCGTTACCTAAGGCTACTTTCCCTCCGCTTTTTTCTATTGATAATATTGGTGACAACTTTTAATATAGATTATAATTAGTCTGTCCAACAAGTGATTCTACTGATGTATTAACAGCATATTGCTATGCCCATTATTTACTTTTTGTTACAGTCCCTACCTCCTATCTCTGTATGAGAGTATATACATAAACCAGTGGGCAGTGCTCTCAGAACAGTGCAATACTGCTTACAGGCTCAAATAGTCCTGTTTCCTTTTCCAACATTTCTGTCAGAAAAGGTAAAAATGTAAATGAGCAGGTGACACACAAGAAACAGTGCTATTTCAAAATTAGTTAATTTGCCATTTTATCAAGAATCACAAAGATTTTGATGTTGTACTGTACTGCTTCCTTGTTGCTTGTATTTGGTAGGAATGCAGTTCTCTCACTGAACAAGAAAAGGTAGCTTTTTCTTAAACATCACAAAACAATGGTGATGATGACACATATATTCATTTTAAATTCATTTGATTTGATAAGATTTGATCAGAGTGCTGACACATCTTTTGATCAGTTTATATTCAACATTAAAGATTCACAGTATTTGGGTTTGCTACACCAATTGTCCAGCCAACTAGCAGAAGTAAATATTTGTTTTTTCAATATACTGCAAGACAAAGACAATTGTTTGCCTTTGGCACACATAAAGTGAACAGTAAAGTTGTTTTTGAAGTTTGAATACTGTACAGGGTTAAGGGTCATTTTCCCTTTAAAAAACAAAACAAAACAACCAAGTGTGTGCCAGCACTTTATGTGCTTGGGCAGTATACATTTTATGCAGTCTAGCAGCCCTTTGGAGCTAGCTCCTTACCATATTTCTGCAAAGTGATGTGCCTTGAAAAGTATCACAGAAGACCAAACAAATGTATGGTTCTTACTGAGGTCTAGGCCCAAGCACTAAAAATCCTCTACATGCTTATCTTCTCTTGATCCATCTCATCTCCTTACAGCCAACACTTCTCTGCCCTGTGACTAACATTAGTGCTTCCCAGCCCTGCAGGAGGACTAATATCCTGTCCTCCTTCGCTGTAATGAAAAAACGTAGGCTAGGAGGAAAGGATGGGAAAGGCAGGATAAAGGTCTGACCGCTCATGGGCCTGGCCTGGATATAGTGGCAGCTCATTTTTGCCAGCTAGCTTCTGAGAGTTTACATTCTTAGGTTTTGCAGCTATGCTATACCAAATTGCCAATTTAAGGAAGCCATGTGACCAGATATGCAATGCCTCTTTAAAGCACAATGTGAACTATATTTTGTATGTACAATATAAATTACAGTTTGACCAATTTAGTGATGAATATTTCAAACACTTTACAATAACTACCACTGATAAAAGGTGAATTAATTCCAATTATAATCATTATTAATTACATAACAATTAGTTTATGATTAATTTAATACATTTAGATATAAAACAATATTTTGATTATTAGAGTTAATTTGTTGGATGTGTCTTATTATTCAGGTAAAAAAAAATGAATTTGTAAAAGCTAAATAATTTTTCAAAGTCTGTGTAAATAAACTTTATTATCATAGTGTTGAATGTGGTTATTGTGCTTTTCAAACAATTAAAAGTTACTTGAAAAAAAGAGGTTTACAACTGATGTTTACAAATGCCAGGCTGCAGTGATTATGAAACGAGACTTTCTTAAGCTTCAAGGCTTTGCAGCTAGTTATGTCAAAAATGCTTTGAGCATCCCAAACGTCAGCGAACACAGTGCATGTGAGTGACGTGTTCCTAAAAAGGATGCAATGCATGTAGCAAGGGAGATGCTCTATAATTGGGAATCTGGGATTCTTTGGGATGTGATGGTTCTACACTCATGCTCATGTGTGGATGAAACAAATGTAAAATATTTTTTTTTCTTCAGTGTTGAACATGATGTTATTTGTTTGGCTGGTCTATTTAGTTATGCTATTTGGCTGGTCTGATTCTATATGTACTTGTGTTGTGAAGCACTGCTATTATACTTCGACAAAATGCACTCTACAAATGTCTAAAGATTGGCTGATTAAGTCTGAAATGGGTCTGTTGCAAACACAGTTTTAGGGGTAAGTATATTTGGTTAAATATGTGCTTGAGTTTCAGAAGCTCAACCTGTCAAACCAAACCACTCATGTGATTCACTGACTGAACAAAGCAGTGTTTGCTTCAAACGTCATAATTTGTGATTATTTTTGCACCAAAGCAAGCATCAGCACGCTGGTTTAGAGAGAACTGCCAAGTGAGTTTGGCACATGCCTCAAAGCTTCAGTGTCAGATGGAACATCAGTAGCTGTCTACGTGTGTGTGTGTGTGTGTGTGTGTGTGTGTGTGTGTGTGTGTGTGTGTGTTTGTGTGTGTGTGTGTGTGTGTGTGTGTGTGTGTGTTTGTGTGTGTACCAGGTATTATTAATGTTGTAGGGAAGTAAATCCATTTACACAGTCATGTTGTAAACTTGCCTCCCTCATGGGGACAAAAAGCAAGTCCCTCTCGTGAAAATTATTAATTTTAGGGTGAAGGCTTGATTTAAAAGTAAGTTAACTTTAGGGTTATGTTAAGGTTAGGGTTACAGTTAGAGTAAGGCAAGTAGCAGTTAGGCTTAAGGTTAGGATATATGTCCAGGAAATGAATGGAAGTCAATGTAATGTTCTATGAAGTCTGTGTGTGTGCGTGCGTGTGTGCATGTGCGTCTTGGTTGGTGGGTGGGTGGCTATTTTTTTTTTTTTTTTTTTTCATTAAGGCTATATTATAGCTATGACATTTATATCTTCCTCTCTTGCTAGTTTTGTAAATTGGACACATGCATACATTCATGGGGGGCTATCTCAGCATGCACTGGCCAGAAGGTAGGTAAACATCCTACACAGGCTGCCAATCAACTGCTGGGGCAATGACAAACACATTTATACCTACTGTATGGGCAATTTAGAGCCTTCAGTCTACCTGACCTGCAATAGTGTTAACCACTGAGCAAGAATGCTGTCTATTCAGTATAACATACAGAAAAATACAGGTTTACCTCTTAAATATGAATCATAATGCCCCTTATGAAAGCATAGACTGAACTATTTTCTAAAGGACATTTTATAGACAAGCTATATTTCAAACTTTGCTTTTATATTCAGTTTCTGTCAGCATACACTCAGCATGTGTGTATCCAATAACATGCATCCCAGGCAGATTAATTAAAAATAGGCTCATCTCAGAGCCTTTTGATATTTTCAGTGCTCATCAGATGAAAGTAATTTTAATTTGTCAGTGTTTCATATTATATGGCAAGCACCCTGCATGTGCTGAGCTCTCCCCAAATTCTAGGTTTATGTGGCTTATGTGTGAGGCAACATGAGGCGGCACAAAGTGATCTGATCATCAGCCGCAGTCAGTAGACCTAATAAATGCCAGCGTTTGTATTGTATAGTTTGTATTGGTAAATTAATGTTTGCCATAAAAATCTCCACCTACTGTAAAAAATAAAAATAAAAATAAAGTGATTTATTTCACTTAGCAAATGTTATAAGCTTAAGTCCAGCATAGCAAGCTTTTTTTTTTTTTTTTTTCACAGCAGGACTTTACCCTTGGCCCTCATTAGACACTGTGTGAACCATATATTCCATGTCATTAACACTGTGGTACTGCTGACTCACTTTTCTGTTACTCAATTCTCACTCCTTCTCACTCCACCTGAAAAATCAGACTTAAATGCCCCGTCTTGTATCCAAAACAAATCCCTTTACCACTACTTTCAATAAAAATAAGGTAAAGGTAAGCAGTTATCTGTCCAAATATGTGTACACACACACACACACACACACACACACACACACACACACACACACACACCACATATATCTTATTTGCATATTTATCTTATTGACAAGTTTGTGCCATAATCGCTCTGTCCTTTTAGAGACTGTGGCAGTGTTGTTCAAGTCACAGTGTGATCCCAGCCAATCATATGCCTGCTGATGCTGGTTTCAACTCTCTACTCGTACTCCCTTTATTTCAAAATGTAGTCATCTTGAGTAATTGTATGCTCCAATTATCCAAGATAACTACATCCAAGTCTGACAAATCAATCTCCTACCTGCGTTGAGGATCTGGGTTAGCTTGCCCAGATAATGTTACTCGGCTGAGATCAAACTGGCCTGGTTTAATTCAGCAACATACCAGCTATGCCATTGTTTTGTGCACAGAACTACTTCAACATTTCATTCCACCCAAGTATATTTCAGACCTGTGCTTAACACTATATTGCTATAAATGAGTAGCATCAGTTTTACGCAAGTAATATAGCATTATAGCCCTGAGTCTAAGCTTTGATGCATTAATTTGCAAGGCCTGTTAAAAGAAATCAGGAGCAAAACAACAAATTATATTTAATCATTTGCCAATAAATGGGAATTTTCACGTTTGGTTGCTATGTGATACTGACTGTCCATTCATTAAAACCTGTTTCCTCTAATTGCTGCTATAGAACTGTAATCCAATCTTTTTTTTTTTTTTTTTTTTTTTCTCTCTGAGGCGCTGTAAGACTTTTTTCATATTTTGGAACAAAAGGCTCAGTGTCCTGTTTTACTGTGCTCTCACTCTAACCCTAACCTGAACCCAGCCTGGTGCCCCAGGCTTTATCCCAAAAGCCACCAATTGAGGTAAGTCCTCATGATCTTGACCTCTGACTAGATGCCACAGAGAACGGGTGAAAACAAAGTGTGTTCCCTGCTGCTCCTCAATATGTAATACATCACTTGCCATTATGTAGTCAACATCCTATTCTCACTGCAACACTGGACCATTGTCTGAGGAAAACGGGCAGCATCGGTCACGGTTAAAAGAGCGATTCATCATTTTAGCCATGGGTGCTCTTGACGGCCTTTCCCACAACACCAAGGGTCTGTGTGGTGTTCTTCTCAAATGCCCGCATTCACAAAACACTACGACAACATCAACATACTTCTCATATTGCTCATTTCAGTGGGTCGGGAAAGAGTTCGTTGCATGCCTGCCTTATCTTTTCTTACAGTTTCCAGTGAAAAATACATGCATCTTCTCTGTGAAAGTGAGGTCATTTGCAATGCATACATATATGTATATATTCATGTATATCGGCACACCACTGGTACCATGCTGTCATCACATTTACAAATGTGTTCAAGTTGTGCTGTTTAAACAAAGACGTTTTCCGTTTGGATAGCAACACACTAAAGCCTGACGTTACGCACAGCAAGTGCTGAGGAGGGGCTGCATTATGGCTCAGTGATTACCACTGTCACCTCCAGAAAGAAGGTTAGGGTTTGATTTATGGCCCAGTCCTTCTGTGTGGAGTTTGCATGTTCCCCCCTTGCTCATGTGTATTTCTTCCCACGGTATAAGAACATGTACGTCAGGTTAACTGGAGATTCTAAATCACGCAAAGATGTGAATGTGAGCCTGAGTTTGTCTGTCTTTGTTAAACCTGTGATGGACTAGCGACCTGTCCAGGGTGATTTTCTTCCCTTCCTTCATGCATGGTGGGTTAGACTCCTGCCAAAGTGACCTTAAATAGAAATAAGGAGGGAAAGCCATGGAATGAATAAGTAATTTCTGAACATGTGGCCTGTCACCAACACACATATACACACACATATATGCATCCCTCCCCAGCTCAGTGTAGGAGGCAGCAGGGAATCACTGACCAAAACTATTTACACTATGTGAGCCCCCATCAAACTTTCATAAGCAGAGTTTCTGCAGTAGGTAACAGTGCATGACAGTCCCTCTGACACATCATGCCTTAGGGAGCTGCAGAAAAAGCAACAGTGAAGCCACGGGACTGTTTCTTGCTGCACAGGCCTGATGTTTACAGAGACACCTGCAGGAGGAAATGTGTGGACAGAGGTGCGGAATAGCTTAGAATTGCAAGCAAGACAGGCAAAGACAGAAAGACAGATCTCTTTGTAGAGCACAGCCATAGCAACTGTTAGACTGACTGCAATGCAGTGGGATGCTATCTCCTTTGAGCTCAAGTTTATTCGGTAAGCCTCTATGCACATACGTCATTCATAACTCATAGAGCTGCTTGGGATGGAACACGATGCAGGCCCGACTTTCCTTTGCTGACTTTGAAAACAAAGCTGTTTCAACTATGATCCAGGTGCCTGGTCGCTTCTTACTATTATAAAGAGATAATTCAATAGAGAAACTAAACAGTGGTCAAAGAAAGGTGTACATGTGGACAGATGGGGTTAGGTGAGTGTGATGAGAGCAGTTTCCATAACATCTGAAGACTTATGGATGAACAAAGCGGCAATACACCTGGGGACAGTTGCACCAGCTGTGCGTTAAGTTAAAACGCAACCTAGTTCTAGCATAAATGTTTACTGAGTTACAACTTATGCACAGCTAAAAATTACACTATAGCACCATGGGCCTCATGAACCTTATCCTCATGCCAAAGCATTTTGCATGACAGATTTCATCCGTTGGACATATAGTGTATGATGATGACTTTGTATACATACCAGTTGCTGCCAGCACACAAAATATGAATAAGATAGACAGTAACAATTTAACTTACATTTGCAACAGTTGCAAGTGGCCCCAACCCTAACCCAACTCTAAAATGAAATGCACGCCTGTTTAGAATCAGTTCCTGTATACACATTTCAAGGATGGTGATTGGATTAATCTTGGTAGACATAATATTATTCAACTACACATTACATTATGGAGAGATTTACAGCTTACCAAGTCTTGTCTTAAAAACACATGGTGCAAGGTATTTTTTTTGCTAGCTGTTTACAAACCAGCTAGTAGCAACTACACCACTAGTGAGAACATTTAAGCACAATAACATGGGTGACCACCACAAGGTTTTGTGCACAAGATAATCTGTGCACTCTAAGAGAGGTGACAATGATACAAAAACCTTCAGGAAAAGACATACCCTTGTACGCATCATGTAATTACGGCAAGGCAGTAACATCAGAATTTAATGCTTGCAAGGACACAAATATTGACTGTTGCGCAATAGCTAAGTCTCATTATAGATTGGATTTGTGATTTCATTTATCAACATGGCTGAGTCGTGGGAAGGCAATCACTATCAGTAAATCGTTTAGCCAGCTGTGTATGTCAACATTTCTGAATGCTAAAAGAAAAAAGGTGAGATGCTTTCTGTTTGTCTGAACGGCTAAACTAGATGGACCAGTAAAGTCCTAAAATTCTACTCAGCAGTCAACTGAAAAAACATGTTGATTCACCTCTGAAACCAAATTTATTCTCAGTGTTTCAAATAACTTAATTTTATTCAAAGCAAATACAGATGTATATAATGGAAAGGTCACCGTGCCAACTATTAGTTTGCAATTTTTTTTTTTTTTTTCCAATGGTGTACAACTTAAATTTCCAAGCTGCTCAGCTCTGAGAAAGGTGCTTTTGCACTGATTTCTTTTGATGTCTTTGAGCATTAGTGGTTTCAGACAGAAAATGCAGAAAAATGCTTTTACTAGAGAAGAGTAATATCTCAAAGCTTACTTATGAATGATCAATGGGGCTCATACAGCCTCAACCTAAGCCCCATGGACCTGCGGCTAATGGGCATCATGACCTTCTATGGAAAAGATGACTCTTTTCTTCTAGACCAAGTCCAATGAGGAAAACAGTGGTTGACTAACCTTTTATTATCTTATTAATGACTGTGCACAGTAAAACTATCTCTCCAAGGCTATAAGTAAACCACTGGGTCAATAATACCCATGGAGAAGAAAAACAAAGTGAGTGTCAATGACCACTCCTCATATCACAAACATGCAATGAAATGCATTCTGATGAAAACAGCAATTGACAATATGAGACTAGAAACGAAAAAAAAAGACAAAGAAAAACAACCCGACTTTAACAAATGATAATCATTGCATCACCATCCTCTGAGGATCACTGTGCAGGCAACAAGGATTCTGAGACAGATGGAGGCCTGTCTGAGCAAACTCACAAACCAAAAAGGCCATCAATCAAAGTCTAAGTTTTTATGGGGATGGGCTGTGATGTTAGTGTTAGTGGCTCCGTGTCTGTCATCAGGAAAACAATCTCACAAACTTTAAGTCACAGGAGCTGTCACAACAACTGCAGCCTTTGATAGAGGGAAGGTTGGAAGGTTGGAAAAGTGCAATACCAAATCAATTGTACCCTTGAGTCCATTAGAACAAGCTGGACATTCTGCCTTCTTATCAAGAATATTGCGGGTGTCTTATTCATTGAATTGAATCTAGCCTTCCCTCCTCATGAAAAGATCCCACTGCATTGATGTAAAGGTTTGGAAGTAATCACTAACTAAGTAACTAACTAAGTAACTAACTAACTACCTAACTAAATACATAAATAAGCAGGCAAGCTTGTGACAGGTGACAAGTGCCAGTGCACAGTGAGCTCTTGGTTAGTTCACAAGCACCCACCAGCTTTTGCAATCTAACATGACAGCTTCCGTGGGGAGCTCCAGGTAGTTCTTCAAGTTGTGTGCCTCACTGCCTGCTGCTAGGAGCTTGGGGTTTGGCAATCCTCTCCAGTCGACTAATTAAAGTCTAAACAAGTGCATAAATAAATACAGATGGGGAATGCAACTCATGGGAAGCTTTGGCTCTAAATGCTAGCCTTAATGCAGAGTCAGAGGCATAGGCCTCCAAATCTCCTTGCTCTTATCCAGTTACATAGGCAGCAGGCATGAGACTGTGTGTGTGAGTGTGTGAGTGTGTGTGTGTGTGTGTGTGAGAGAGAGAGAGAGAGAGAGAGAGAGAGAGAGAGAGAGAGAGAGAGAGAGAGAGAGAGAGAGAGAGAGGGAGGGAGGGAGGGAGGGAGTAAGAGAGAGCATAAAAAACACTCTAGCATCCCACCAAACATTGGGAAGATTTGCACAACCATATTTATCCCTAGCTGTATGCTATCTGAAGTCTGAGGCAATAAACCATGCCCTCTTCAAGAAAGCTGTAAACATCCTGCAAACATATTTTAGCTTGGGGAATATTACATATTGGATATTTTATCTTTTTTTTCTAACTTTATTTTTTCATTAATTTGGGAGATCCTCGCCTCCCGATAACTGCTATACCATTCTATACCATACCATACCATACCATACCAGGTGATTTCACTGATCTTTAACCAGAGAGGAACTGACCAGTGAAATCACCCGGTGTAGTCTTCGGTAGGTAGGTAGGTAACCTTTCAAGGTTTTAGAATTTCTTGCTCCCACTCACAAAACAGCAGCTCAATGGTGAATGGGAGCAAATTGCTCTTTACTGAAGCGTCTGTCTGCATCTTCCCTAGCTCATCTCTATGAGAAACAAGATATGACAAAAGCTAAAGCCTAAAGCCTGTGTTATAATGAGCTCGTTAAACTATATGGGACCTCGTTTCCCAACAAGAGCCACTAACCAGCCACCGCAAAGAAACATGCACAAGTCCATAAAGTTTTATTGGTTCCCACCCATTGCATCCCTAGCCATTAATTGTCAGGGTGGGTGGTGTGGTTCATTATTAAGAGCAATCTACCCTTGTTCGAAAATAAATAGATCAAGAATAAAACATGTCTGATGACTCACAATAAAGAGAGGTGATAATTTAGAGAAGGGGATGTTGGATTCTTTGTGGTTATAATTATCATTGTACTATATTATTATTATACTATATTATTGCTTTACCTATTTCAACCGATTTGAAATTATACAGTGAATTGTGTTTTCATTGTCATGTAAACAAGTACATATTTTGCTTACATTGTCTAAACACTGTGCAGATGGAAGAAAGTCTGTGCTGAAAGAAATCAATTACTAGACACTGTAACTTATTCTATGATCACAGATCCTCTAACAAGCTAGTCAGCTGTCAAGTTACATCAGCACAATAACAATATGCATTTATCTGCTCAGCCAATCAGGATGAGCCTAGGCAGTGCCAGCTCTACCTATATTGGCGCGCGAGGCAAAATTACTGCCTTACGCCCTTCCTCTGGTTCTCAAACTGATTCACAACAAGATTATTGGCTCCAAGGTGCAAACTAAGGAACCGGCCCACATAGAACCATAGCATCATTGATGGTGGGTGTGGCCAACAGAGGTAAATACTTTGGAAGCACATAAACATGACGTCATGCCTGACCCTGTCTGCCAGCTGTCTGAGGCACAGAACTCTACCCTTCATACCTGTTGGAATAATTGGCTTACATAAACTGAGCTCGATAGGGTTCAGACTGAGAATTATAAACTCTACATCATACTGGTACCTTAGCAGACATGCTAATTCTGTCCTGGAGAAATTATCAGGATGTGATGGGAAAAGCACAGCTGCTGCCCATAGAGAGGCAAATTGTGCAAGTCGGTTTCTATTTAGGAGCTGGCATTTATTTGTCAAAACGTACAAGGGATAAAAGGGACTCGGCGTCTAATTAGAAGTCAGTTTTTAATCAAAATTTAAAGGTATGCCAATTACAGATGTTTCAGAGATGCAGACGATGAGTATGTGCAAGCCAACTGGTATGTTAAATGTTTTTATATGCAGATGTTTTGACAAGGGTAAAGAAATCTCTGTTCAATGTGGGCAAAACATTTTTAACCATTATTTTAAACGAGATGACTGCACATTCAAAGTTTTCTTGGTAGCGGTCTATCTTTTTCTGTAGAATAATACATGCCCACTCAGTTTGCACTTCAGAACTACTATTTTCTGGTTCCAGCTGAGAACCAACTTTTCCACTCAGGAACAAATCTATTTTAGGTGAAAAGGCAAAGGCCGGTTCTGAATTTGGTGTGCGAACCAGAATGGAACTAGTTCTTTGTTGGTGGAAAAGGCATATCAGTGACTCGTGGATCAGCAGAGTGGCTCTTGAGAGGGCTCTGCCTGTGATCACAGAGCGAGAGCTACCATGCATAACTATTGTTCTATTTCAGACGGGCTCCATCCTCTAATGGGACTCTATTGGCTTAGGGGCTAAGTTAAATTACTTCATGCCCTACCGTTACATTGACACACTGACAGCATATCTTATGACAAGCTTGACTGACTGTGAGTCACTGTGCAACAGGTCAGCCAGACATGGTCAAACGATATTCCATTGTGTTTAACACGTAAGCGTGTCCCAGTGTAAGCACAGACCTTGAAAAACACCCAGACAGATAAATCCTGATGAATGGACAGTGTGTCAACCATGACAGTATATTGTACTATACAGATCTCCTCCACATATGTCCAGCTGAACAAAGCAGTCAGCTCTGTTACAGTTCATATGGAGTGCAACTGAACAGCCCTAGGATGGTCACTGCCCACGAGCACACAGGCTTGCAATATTCCAGCACAAAGCCAAAAGGCAAACGTCTGCTTAGACAGCGGTTTTACAGCAATTCTGAGAAGAAGAATGCATCCAGCTGAACAGTTCTTAACCTGAATGAACTCTTAATGTTCTTAGGTGTAAAAGTCAGATTTTGCAGCACTTGCACTCCCTATTTGGTACCACTCAGGTCCTCTCTTATCAGCAGATAGCTAGGGTGGATGAAAAGGGCACATAAATAACTTGCTGTCTTACTCAAAATCAAAGCAAACAGCACCATTGTCAGCAGTGTCATCTCATTTGACAATCACTTATGAGAGGCCTGTCTTGGATCAAAAAGCTCCTTCAAAAGGACCTTGAGGACTAAGGCAACTCCAACTAAGAGGTGGCAGAATGTCATCAGATTGTGCCCTCCACCAGAAAATATCTGAAGGGGATGTCCAAAAACTAACCCCTCTCCAAACCCATTCTCCCTGTCTTTCTGCCCACATCAACTCCAAAAATGTCACATCACAATGTGTCCACCCCCAAAGCATATTGTCCTGGGGTACTGTAAAATATCACAGTAGAAAGGGATTGCTTTGCCCAACAGATCCACATCTTCTCTCCTCAACAGGGTCCAGATCAGATCACAATGTTGGGGTGTAATAAATGTAAATGTAACATAATCACCTTTGGCCTGAAAACTGACAGTGTCCAGCAGACAAAGCATTCTGGCATGCCTTGTGTGTTCAGCACTAAGGCACTTGTAATACTGCCAGTGGGGCTCTACTGCAGCAACCAGACCGGAGCACACTGGGCAACACTTAGTAAGTAGTGAATGAGACAATGCTATTGTAGGAATATGGACATATGGAGTGATGAAGATGTGGGTGAGGAAGTACCCATCTTGAAACTACATTTACCTGTGACAGTAACTACACAGTCCTGCTTCCTGTTGTTGACTCCCCTGAACACTAAACACAGCACCATGATAGGCTGCCAGTCATGTTATACCAAGGTGTGAAAAGACTTACCAGAAAAAAAAAAAAAAAAAAACTGGAGTCATTCATTGTGTTTACATGCACTTTAGTAATTGGGTTACCCCCCAAATATATCAGTTATCCAATCTCTAAAATGTCATGTGAGTGAAAACCCCAGTTTCTATAACCAGGCTGCAGGATTAAGAGAAAGTCAGCGAACACTGCTAAATTTTTATAGGGGTGGTGTTATGGGTGTCTTATTATTGACCCACTGCATGTAAACTAGAGTTTTTAATAATCACAGTAATGCAACACATGTAAATGTGTTAATTGGTCATTCTCTTTTTTTCACACTAACTTCCCAAAATGACAGGGCTCATTCCCCTGTTCTCTGGTCTTAAGAGCAGCTGAACATGCCAACAAGCCCAAGGCCTGTACTGTACTGCCCTGCCTGTTCCAAAACAGGGACCATACACAGCCCATCCTCTCTTCCCTGCAGAACCAAACAGCAGATGTGAAAGGAAATTCCCTTGCAGAGTGACCAGAACAGAACTAGGGGCTTAGACTAGGAAGCTCATCCTCTCTTCCTTGTGTTGCAAGACAGATGTAAAAGGACATTCCCGGGTAAAGACAACAGATACACAGAGGAGCACACCAAAATCTCGTCATCAGACGTCAGTACAAACTTGAACACATTTCTATCTGTCTTGGAAAAAACAGTTTGAAACATCAAGCTTTAAGCTATGTGCAACCCAGTAAAACAAAGAATCTCAAGCAAGGCTGTATCTATATGGCTTGAAGCGTAGCAACAACATATGACAGATAGCCATTTCTTTTGTTATATAAGATAAGTACACAAATGTAGGACTTGCATGTATTCCATCCCCACTAACATGATCTGACTTGATGATGTCAGAATACAGAATAACTTCCACTGAGTTTAGCCTAGCTAGCTTCAAAGCCTGACAACCTCTGTTTTTCTTGGTGCCAAAACCAAAAGATAAAGCCAAAACAGTAAAAGAAACATGCATGCTTCTACAGACACAATTACCAGGCATTCATCTATGTTCACACACACACACACACACACACACACACACACACACACACAAACACACAGTGCCTGTACATGGTATGATAGTATGTGTTTGTTTGCTACATTTTTATTCATTTTAGTCTTAAATGATGAACTGTGAGTTGATTTTAAAGGCTGTATTATTGTGCTAGTGCAGATCAAGTGCAGTAATTTTCCACGGTGATGACATAGTAATTTCCTTGGAAACAAGCAGATTTTTCCATGCTAGTGATTAATCTGCAGTTTGATGGCACATCATGATATTGCTTACGCCAAAATGGGCAGAAGCAATGCCATGGTGATGCCAGCACAGTTTCCAGTGCACTGATGAAGGTGAAAGCCTGTGTGAACCACAGCAATATAATTCTATAAGGTATGATGCACCGAACGTTGTGCACTATTACATTTCACTTGTTGTACCAAGCTTGATTAATTTGATCCTTAAAGACAAATGCACTCATCAATAAACATCCACTGATATACACACCCTGCACACTTCTAACATTGGCTTGACTATGAGGTCTAGATGCCTAAAATCAAGACTCAGTACCTATTGCTCACCATTTTCTACTGCAATCACAAAGCATTACAAATATGCCTGTTCAGAGCTGTAAATTGCTGTAGTGAGTCCAATCATTGTAATTTTGTGAAAGATGGGTTTTAATTGTTCTGATCTTAATAGCATCCTTCACCGAAGTTTTGTCAAATCAATCCAGCAAAAATCCATTACCAAAAAATCATGTGTGACTAATGCCTGAATACACAGTTTGACTTCAATCCCACTCTGCCACACACAATTTAATGGGTATAAGGGACAAAAAAGCCTTGTCCTTGAACATAAAGAAGCAGAAGAACATAAATAAGAACACAGAGGCATGTCAAAGGTTTAAGATCCGTTAGCGTGACCACACATTATAATACAGAATTTTTGTTTTGTTATTTCAGACTCTACCATATTGAAGAATCTGTTTAAAGTATCACATTTTTGTCCTTTTGCAGCCTTTACATTTTAGCCCCAGAGCATGGGAATGATTTGTGTGTGTGTGCAGTGAATATGTCATTCAATTCTGTCTCTGATAGTGATTCATGGCCTACAAGCCTTTTGCGGCTGACAAAAGATAGAGAGCTTACTGGCCTGCTCCTAACATACCCTCTGCTCCTATATCTAACACAACTGATATTGCAGCATCTAAACTTTAGCATTTGAAAAACAAACATAAAATCTGCTAGGCACCATGTTTAGCTTTAACAACCTCTTCAAAAGATGAAGCAAAGCACCAGCAATGCATGATTAACAGAGTTCATTGCAACAGTGAGAGCTTGCTGTCTGGAAAATCAACACAGAACAATACACCAGCCAAACACTCCTACCTAGAAGCGCTAGTAACACTACAACGAATTAATGACACCATTCTGAACAATTGTGAAATTTAGTGGTCACATTGTCAGAACGATTTGACCAGAGAGAAGTGATTCAATTAATATATTATGGGTGATTAGCCATTTTATTCTCTGGCCAGCAGAAAAGGCAGTGCTAAAGGTACAAAATGACCAGTAGAGCGGAGGATAATGCAATCTATTTTCACAGACATTAGAAGATAAGAGAAAAGAGAGACAAAGAGGGAGACCAAAGGGGAGACAGGGATAGAGACAGATTCCCTAATTGTCTGTTGCCTTTTTTCCCCTGAGTTTTTGTCAATCAGTTATATTGTTTCATTTCTATGCAAGGATTTGGCTATAGCAGGGAGGGGTAGAAGAGTTGTAGAGGGATGACTGACCCATCATATTAATTGCTATATCCATTTGCACAAGTCACCAACTGAATGATTACAAATGAATAATGCCATAGGGAGATTAAGTCAAATACAGCTCAAATGCACTGAAAGCAACCATAATACCACAAAGCAAAAACTGTTGACACTTCTTCGCCTCTTCACAGTATTCGCCCTATCATGCTTTGTGCTGAATGGGAAAGAGGACATTTCTATGGTGATGGCAGCCATGCCTCTCCCTGGTGGGAGTTCATTATACTCTGATTACCCCTGCCCCGGCTGTCCCCCTGGCCACAAGGGCAGAGAGACATCAAATGACTAAGAAAGAGGAGGGAGGGCATGGGTGCCTATTCAATCCTGCTGTGCGTGAGTAAGAAAGCTAAGCTGTTAAGAAAAAGTTGTTTATTCTGTATGGAGGATGTCTGAGTTCTCCCAGATCCTTTAGTCATTGCTAATAATAAGCCTTTATGGGTGGTAATTCCCAAACCCTGGATGCAAGCTCATGCCACTGCACTCTCCATCTGATCTGCTGTGGTTCTTCGGCTTACTCTGCCTTATCCATTTTTGTTGTATTACAAGCAGCAAATGATGTGAAGCATTCAGATGCTCTGCTCAGAAAACCATTTGTAGATCTCACATCCCAGGAAAATTACCAGCAACCGTTTCAATAGTGCTGCCTTATGCAATGCAGATGGGAGGAATATCACTTTGAAGTCAAGGCTTATACACTGTAATTGACTATGTACAAGCCAGTCTTATATGTCCCGGAGCACTTTGTTGTTGAGTAGGGAGTTGTACGCTCTTCCATTAGGTCTGGAATTCTCATTTCAAGTCTGAGGCCAATGGGAGCTGGCAGGACGTACAAGATTAGAGCTGAGTTGGGCCAAGGAATAAGAGAAAGACATGCACTGAATCGAGTTATTTAGAACATTGAAAGTTTTAAACTTTAAAATTTGATTCTTTCTATTGTTATTTCTCCTTGTATGAGAGTAATTTGCTATGTATCCTGCAATTCTAGCTGCAGGAAAGAGCTAACATGCCATCAATTTATACTGAGTGACCTATGCCAGACTCACCTCTCCAGCAGCCCTTCTAAAACAGATAAGTTTCTTTCTTTAGATGTCTCAAACTAGAGCCTCTGAGCAACACTTTTATCGATTAAATGATTAATGTGGTGATGAAATGCGAGTGAATTGCTGCTAGCCTGTAATAAAATAAAGAAACGTGTGCGTCATAGACAAAAAAAAATAAATAAAAATAAAAAACAGCCAAATGTGAGGTGGAAAATTAAAGGTGGATAAACACAATGCTCTACTAAATATGTTTTTCAGCAATGTTGATCATCCATTCATTCTGGCACACTGAACTGCTGCTGATCTAAAACATAAGATGAATTATAGTTTTTATTCACTTTAAGATGTGTCTCTACTCTTCAATCCTCTGATCTAAGGTGCATTATAGAGTAAAGGAAATAACTATCCATTTTTGGCAATCAGGCTTTTAGTGTGCCAGAATGAGTATTTGAGGATAATTAGGCCTGGGTTGGGCTCGGGCCTCAGCTCACATGGGACAGCTAAGCGAATGCTTGAATTTTCAGGCCCACTGAAACCTCTAATTTAGCTCCTCGGTCTAATGGCACTCCACATCTACATCTCCAGAGCTTTTCTTGGGGTCCTGCTGGAGCAACCATGATGAAAAGCAAAGTAATCATTTCGGCAGGGTAGAGTGAAAACCGTCACAAAGCCTGCTTAATTACACAGTGACTAAAATCATGCAATGAACTCCAAGCTTTAGGCTCCATGCTTACAGGCAATTCTCTATGGAGACAAACCATCAGATGGGTGGCTAATGCCTCAGTCTCTGGTTAGAACAGTTGCCATGGCCAATGATGATGCCCTGCACCCTTTACACCCACTCCCCTCCAGCCTCCCCCAATACATTGACATTATTGCTTTCTCTTTTTCTCTCTGTCTCTCTCTCTCTCTCACACACACACGCACACATACACACACACATACACCCCTCCCAGTCTCTGCCTGTGCCCCTGGAGCATGCCAACCTAGCAGCTGGCAGGGAGCTGATGGATGGCAGACAACCAGCAGCTGAGGCATTGCTGCTCTTCTTCCTTCAACCCCTGCAGTCCCTTTCTCTTGTCTTCCTATTTCCATTCAGTCAGTAGAACATCCCTGCTCTGCATAGCAAATGTTTACAATCTAATAGCGTGTAACTATCCATTCTTTTGTATCCATGCTCCTCCAAATGAACCCCAAATTAAGATTCTCAAACATTTAGTACATTTTGTTGCACCCCAACCCCCTTCACACCCTCGCCACACCACCACCTCTTCCGTTAAACAGTCTGCCCCCTCAGCCTTCCCAGTTGGCCAGTGTCCTCCATTTCCTCATTCCTTCCTGTCACTCTGTGGGGCCTCAGTTCCTGCTGATGTCAGTGGTCTTGGACAGGCACAGCCCCCTCACAGCTAGATGAAGCTCACCCACCGCAGACATCAAATCAGTGTAAATACTAATCAATAGCATGCAGCGGCAGTCTAATGTTTATCAAAGCAGCAGACATTCATCTGTGCAGGAGGTACTGGGTAATATTGCAGAAGCTTAAGTGTACACAATGACTTCTTTTGCCTAGTTACAGGAATGAAACAGAAAGAGATTATTTGAAATTCAGAGAGATCTTTACTCTTAATTATGCATTTAGTTGGAGCAGGGAATGCATAATGTGGGCCGCATTCATGAAGGGAAAATGTAAGTCAAAATTTCTGCTGCCATCACACAGGAAAAAAAAAAAAAAAAAAAAAAAAAAAAAAAAAAAAAAAGCATTTATATATTGGGCGCAATTTACATTTTCTTCCAAAGCAACAGTGCTTTGATCTTATGTTTTAATATGGATCACTCTGAAAAAAAAGAAAGAAAGAAATCATGTACTCATCATGTCACCAGTGGTCTGCTAGAGCCACTGGAACCTGCCTTATCATAAACATTTTTGTTTTTGTTGTCAAGCAAAATTATAACTAGTAAGCTTGTAAACTAAAGAATCACCACCAGCTCATTAATTATCCCAGCTCAGTAAATGACAAGAAGTCACTAAAATGTAGTTTTGTAAATCCAATTGCAAAATAAAGAATAAAATAAAATAAAGCAGGTCAGCCTTGATTTCATTCCTTCAACGCAGAATACTCCCTGAGTCACCCAGTTATGCTTCTACAGAATGGAAGAGGAGCGGGAGATGGAGAAGAGAAAAGCATCTATAACACAGATAGTACAGAGAGCGCCCTATCTCTTACTCTCTAAGCACTCTCCTGCGACTTGGGTAATGGTGGAGTTTGGGAGACAGATAGCTACGATAAAAGGTATCTATGGGTATGAGCATCTGTGATAAAAGCACATGGATTGCTCAGCGCGAGACTGGGACTACATGCGTTCTGCTTGCTTGCTTACTCACTCACTAGCCTCCAAACCAGTTCTTATCAGGCTGCCGGGGATCTAGAGGCTTATTGGGAATGCTTTGACCACATTTAAAGATACAGAGGCAAAAAGCGACAAAATCTCTCCTCTCTCCTTCACTGTCTGCACATGCAAATGCATACAAATAGAATGAAAAATCAGTATTATAATGTGTGGCCCTCGGTCGCACACAATCAATGTAGTATGCATTAGGGGCCTTGCAATGTAATGCAAGTTACACAATCAAACTAACAAAACAGCATTCATGGTGGCTGAAGAGGTTTAGGCAATGGTTGGAGAAGGTTGCAGCAGGACACAAGCCCTTGGGTCCCTGTCAACCATTATTACTTGCCGCAGTATGCTATCTGCTGGCAGACAAACAAATAACCATATGAGAACTGTTAAATCTACTCCCCTCCATGCAATTTTCAATCTCCTCCATGCTCCTCTGGATGCCTGTGGTAAAAGTTAGCATGTGTTTATGTGTCTGTCTGGCGGTGGTGATTGGGCAGGGGGAGCTATATGTTGTAAATTATGAATACAAAGCAAAACATAGAATTAAAAACAGATTCAGTCCTTGGCTCTCCCTACAACTCTCCAATGCCATCCACAACAGAGACAGCCTGGTCTACGGCTAGATCCAGTGGCACTTCTGCAGACTGGTTAACCTTCGGGCAACAAAGAAACATCTGCACCAGCATGATTAGGAAGGCTAAATCAAATTTGTCAGCTCTCTCTGCTTGTAATAGTTCTACTAAATTTTGGAGCCCTATAGTATCTCCTTAAGAATTCATTGCAGTCACATCTCTGACTATATCTGGTCATATTTCCAACAGATCATCCAAGGCTGAACTTTTTAATCATTTTAATCATAATTTCCTTTGTTCTGGTCTACTATGTAATAATATGCAGGCAGATTTAGTTGTACACAATCACCATATCTGTCCAGTCCCCAATGCTTAACTCCTCACTGATTGTAAATTTTCTTTTAGCTTAGTAAGAAGTACAGATGTTTATGAAGCTCCTTCTATTGAATTAAACACAGGCATGATTTAAGCTTAGAGAAAAAGCACTGTAGTAGTACCCTTAGACAATAGTGGTGATGTCTCCAATCTCAAGAACTACCATCCATTATCTAAATGTCTTTTCCCAACAAAAATCCTACAATCATTGGTCAATGTGCAGCTATGCCTGTATTGTATTAGAACTAGAGTTCTCATCGGGCCTGAAAATTAAGACCCGACCCGACCCGGGCCCGACTGGACCAGCCCGAGGCCCGACCCGACCCAACTAATTAGCCGAACTTTAGGTCCGACAGCCCGATAAAGCCAAAAAAAAAAAAAAAAAAAAAAAAAAAATCGCCAAATTCACCATTATTTAGCAGCGCCGGTCGGCCGCGGCACCCGCATGATGCCGACTGATGGTGCCGCGGCATGTGCGGGTCAATACGGTAGTCTAGAAAACTGGCGATTTTTTTTTTCTCGTGCGCCCCCAAGTAGATTGCGCCCTGGGCAGTTGCACTGCCCATAGCAAAAACCGTCCCTGCTGCCGAGTCTGCCAGCACAGCGGGATACTGCTGCAACTCTCTCTCACTTGTTTGCGCTGCGCTCGCACAGCTGGTTGTCTGTCTGTCACTAAAAGTTTAGCCTCCAAATCCAATCCAGTCTCTCACTCTCTCCACCAGTCACATAAAAATGAAACGTCATAATCAATAACACAACACATAATTATATTCTTTTATTTAAAAAAAAAAAAAAAAAAAAAAAATCCCCCACAGAACCCGAAGCCCGACCCGACCCGCCCAATTCACGTAAATTTTAGGCCCGACCCGACCCGAAAATGTCGGGTCGGGTCGGGTCGGGTCGGGTCGGGTCGGGTTAATATGAGAACTCTAATTAGAACAGCCACAACAGTCTGGTTTTGGCCTGGGACCACAGCACAATAAGAGCTGCAGTTTCAGTCATTGATAACATTATCTCCTCACTGGATAAATAATGAATAAATAAAATAAATAAATAAAAATGTGCTGCTCTCTTCATTGACCTCTCAAAAGTATTTGTTATTGGCGATCATGAAATCCTACTAAATGACGATGTATAGATCTAGATGAAGCCACACCAAGCTGGTTCTATTCTTAACTCACAAAGAGAGCTCAGACTGTTGCTGCTGATGGTACTCCATCATCTTACCATCAGAAATGGGTTGACACAGGGATTTATCCTTGGTTCATTGCTGTTTACATCATACATACAAAATACAGTTCTTCCAAATCCATAGATAAATGCCCATTTTTTCTTTTTTTTTTTTTTTTTTTTGCAGATGATACAATTTTATATGCCACAGACTCCAGCCCCAGTTCTGGCCCTGACTCATCTTCAGTCTGCCTTTGATGCCTTCCAATTATCACTCTTTAATCACAGTCTAGTTTTAAATGCAGAAAAGACCAAGTGCGTGGCATTCTCCTCCTCCACTAGTGACTCTATCATGTCATTAAAACTTTAAATAGCATCTGCAGTACTCTTGTTGAGTCATATAAATACTCAGGAATTTGGCTTGATGGCAGACTATCATTCAGCATTCATATTTAACATTTGACTCAAAGATTTAAAATCAAACAAGCTTCTTGTGCAGAATCAAAGGATGTCTGTCTTCTTCCAACCAGAAAACTATTGTGCAGCCAACCTTCCTGTCTGTCCATGACTGTTTTGATTATTCTGGATTGTCTGGATTCTGAATTGTCATTTTGCCCCAATGAACTCTGTGTATCAAAGCGCTTTACGCTTTATCACAAATGACAAAATTCATGCTCACCACTGTTCTCTGTATCACACAGTTGGATGGACTTCCTAACAGTCAAGAAGAAACAGCCATCTCATGCTTTCCATCCATAAAGCTCTACTGATGAAGCTTCCAATCTACCTCACATCTCTTCTCTCTTTTAAAACTACAACAAATGATGCAGTACCTACTTAACCTTAGATGGCCCTCATGTATGCACTAATGCTGGCAGAGCTGGTTTCAGTTACTATGCACCTTTTAAATGGAATGAGCTGCAAACTGCCCTCAAGTTTGCCCTTGAGTCTTATATCCCCCTTGGATATTTAAAGCTTAGTTATCTGATGTCTTTTTGTGATTCTTCTAAGTTTTTTTTTTTTTTTTTTTTTTTTTTTTATTCCTTGTTTGTATTGTTTCTGTTTGTTGATTGTACACTTGGTTTAGAAATCATTCTTGTTCTCAGGTCTCTCTTTGCAAAGAGATCTTAATCTCAATGAGACTACCTGATTAAATAAAGATATAATAAAATAAAATGGGAGTATACATGTGTGCTTGTGTGTACAAGGGTGTGTGTGCATGGAAAAAAAAGGCCCAAGGCGCACCTAGCTATGGCTTCGTTGCAAGTCATAGAGAGAGAAGGAAAGGGAGAGAGAGAGAGCGAGAGAGAGAGAGAGAGCAGATTTTTCGGGCGAGGCATGACCCACATGATGTGGACTGCTTTCTCAACGGCAGACAAAAAGCAATCATTATTTTAGCGCTAGGGCGGATTAGCCAGGCTTACCAGGAATTTTATCACTCTCCCATAATGTGCTGCATGGTATTAGCATAATGTGAAAAATGATTAGACACCCTTTATCTCTACATCACACAGGATAACTATGCAATTATTAATAGGAGCTGTCCCAAGCATGCCCTGTATATGTGGAGCTTAGCATGTGATTTGATAAAACAGATAAATGTTGCAAATCTAACCAAAATCAAGATGAAACCAGTTCTTTTTTTAAGACTCTTTTTTAAGGTTGTTTTTTAATCATGTGAAGAGGCCCCCACACTCACACTAATCACAGTTTGTGCTATGGCTGTTTCTTTCACTTATTGTTGGGGACACACTAGGATGCTTTTAAAATCGAAACACATTTTGACATTTGGTAATGCATCATACACATCAATATATATTTCATGAACACTGACTGTAAAGTATAGTGACACTAGATGATTAGATGAGCGCAGATTTGTCGTACACTACATTATATCTAAGATTGCTGACTCCTAACACATCAGAATCTCGTGAGAACCTGCGCAGCGCAGTATGACAATCAAAAAACAACAATGGGAGTACACACACTCCTGTCTTTCTGTTTGTTTCTGGCTCATGGCACTGTAAAGCACTTGCTATAGGCTCTTCGCAAGTCCCTGCTATCCACAGAAACAGAGAACTTATTCAAGAGATGTTGACTCTAAAATGTCAAACATGTCTGATACCGGGCTGTACAGATGAGTCTGTGACTCAATCAGTGCAGTTAAAATTGAATCTGTAAATGAATGATATTACCTGGCTATGTAAAGGATATAACAGCAACAACAACAACAACAACAACAACAACAACAACAATAATAATAATAATCATAAAAGCGACAACAACAATAATGCTTCACAATCAAGACCAGTAAATTACAAAATACAAATTAATAAAACAAAAACACAAAGATAAATTAAATTAGACAACATTAAAATGTGTCTATAGTAACAAACTAAATAAAGGGGTTAAAAATAAATAAATAAAGTCATTAAATAATTAAATAATTAAAGACCGAAGCAACTGAGACAACTTATTCCAAAGCTGCGGAGCCCTGATGGCAAAAGCCCAATCACCTTTGATTTTTAACCTGCAAACAAAAACAATCAGGAGGTTCTTGCCAAGCTTCTCAGGCCACGTGCCGGCTCATAACAGTTAAAAAGTTCAGGAAGATAACTTCAGGCAAGCACACGCAGAGCCTTAAAAGTAATCGATGAAATCTAAAACTAACAGGCAACCAGTGAAGAGACACTGAAATGGGGGAGATATGGTCCCATCTCTTAGTTTTACCTGAAAGCCTTGCAGCAGCAGTCTGAACACAATGGAGCTGCATTTTGGTCAAGGCAGTTAACCAGGGAATTACAATAAGATGGAATAAAAGCATGTAGAATCCTTTCTGTATCTTAAAAAAATAAGTATGGATCTAATTTTAGCCATATTCCCTAAATGGAAAAAAGCATGACTGGAGAGCTTTTTAGCGTGTTGCTCAAAGGCTGGGGTTAAACAGGACTCCTAAGTCCCTTGAGGCAGGTTAATTTGCTGATTTTAATGACCAAGGGCAGGAAGAATTACCTGATATTACCTGATAATCTTTGCTGACCATTGCTCCTGACCCAGCGGCTGACAAGATTTCCCCTCTGATTGTTGAGATGAGAAAATTTGGTGGAAAAACAGTCTGATAATCCGCGACTGTGGAGTAGCCATAAATTACGTATTCAACTTCTAATTAAGGATCCAACTTGGCTGATAAATGCAGATGCTTTAATTAATTACTTAACTTGCTACTTTTCTCTGAGGTGCACTCCCTAGGGCTTGGCTCACAAAGAAAGTTCAACATAGTCAGCAGGGCTGTGCGATATGGGCAAATCAAATACCTTGATATGATATTGTGATAATATTTCTAGGGGTAACTATTGGTGCTTTCATAAGATATTTATACTCAAGAGAATTTTGATAAACTATTAGTATTATCACTATTAATACTGTGGATACCATGACTAAGCAGAACACCATCGCCAGTCTAATACATTCAAAATTGCAGAAAATATAATAAAATTAAATAGAAAATTGCATTTTTTTTTTTTTTTTTTTACTGGAATTATTATTTTTTTAAGACAATACTCATGATATAATGATATGCAAAATCTCAAATCACAATATGACAAATGGCCAGTCACAGGCAATACTGACAGATCCAGAGCAGAGTATTTAAAATCAGGAAAACGCATTCCAAGTATCAATATATATATTCTTAAGAAGGACAAACTGTTATGACGTGGAGACCCTTACATGAGTAATAGAAAAAAAAAAGACAACAAAAACTAACTGGAAAACTGGAGCTAAGGTAAGCTAGGGTAATTGGGTTTATCAGTGTCATGACCTGGCTAATAGGGCTCTGTTGATTTTACTGGCATATTGCAATGTGCTCTCAAACTACAACATGGTGTCAAATGCTGATTGGATATCATCAAGTTGATGGGAATAAATTACAGTTATAATGATTGTGATTGGCCTACATGGCTTGCTTGTTATGTATAAAGTTCGCTCATGTTAACAATGCTCTAACTCTGGTTATTCCAGTAGAAATTTGTTTATTATTTATTTTAGTTACCATAGCCAGCGTGGGCAAATGCCCTTTCATAGAATAAATAATCACAGAAAAAAAAAAAAAAAACATTCCTTCCTGTTTATTATCTGTGTACCCAAGTCCATGGGAACCTCTAAGGATGGTGATGCCATTTTTTGCAAGACTAGGCGAGAAAAAAATAAAATAAAATAAAATAAAATCAATAAAACATTCATGTGGCCTAGGGACTTCGCTTTTCAATGGTACTCTATACTGAGTTTATAGTGAGTGTGCATTATCACTCATTCATTAGTTTCAATCGATAACCTGAGCTTTTAGCACTATAAATACAGAGATACAGATGGAATTGTATATCTTTCTCTTGTGTATAGAAACACCCACATGGCAAAACAGTGTATTTCCATTCATCATAAATGCAAGGGGGTCTGGCAAAAGGAAGACAAGAGGTCTAAAGAGAACCTCCCATCCCGCTCCCAGGCTACACCCAATGGAAACAGCAACTGTGGCTAACATGGCTCCATGTTGGCCCTGACACGCACATTTAAATGGTGGATGAAAAACATATCTGGTGGGGAATGGAAACTAGGATCTCTGCGTGGGTTAAACCTATGCTTTACAAAACCAAATTAACTCAAAGTGATGCAGCAAACATGCTGTTACTCTTTATAGATATTAGGGATGCACCCGAATCCAAATCCTTTAAATAATACTTGCAGTTTCTTCACAATCCGAGTTAACTTGTAAAGGATGCCACTGCTTTGTCTGTCTTTGACGTCCAGCCCTTTATTCTGAAATAGCGTTAACCCAGAAGCTATATCTCATCTTGCATAGCAGATGTGGATAGACCTAAAGAATAAACAATAAAAGTTATGGTGCAAAAAAATGTGAATAATATATTTCTTTTGATTTGCAGAATAGAGTGGGTTTCATAAACCTATATAGTTTGAACAAGCAGCAATTTCAGTCATTTTACATTTATCTTTGGTTAAAAGTCCAACAATTACAATAAATATTTTGTCAGCGACAGATGCCAACTGCTAACAGCTAACTAGAAAAAAGCCAGCACTGAAATGAAGAAGGTGCTTCAATGACATCAGAAAGTGGACACATTGGACATACATTCTATTGTTTCAGTATGTTGTTGTCAGATATTATAGATGGGCTGTGAAAGGTTTTTTCACCAAGTCAGCTTCATTATGCTCAGGGCCGCAGTGATGGGAATATGGGTGCAAACTATTGCACTAATAACACTATGAAATAATTTCAGTGTACTTCGCATGCAACAGTAAATTTCTTTCATTACTGATCACGATAATCAACTAATGTAATGTACCTTCTATTTGATAGAGGCCCACTGTTAAAAAAACAGAGTGGGTAATCAACTTGGGGATGCCACCATTGGTATAATATCACAGAAACGAAGGGGTTGCCCGTGAGGATCAAGTCATTCTTACAATCTGTTTTCAAGAGTCTTTAAAATCCTCTAGGGATGGTGATGCTGCTTCTCCAGAGAGCTGATTGGTGAAGAGATAGGCTATTTATATGCTGTGAACTGTTGGCCTGACCATAACCTGCTCCGGAGCAGATTAGGTGTTCAGCACTGTCGTCACACCAAAGACAAGGATTTAGCCCAAAGTCAGCTCCCTAACTCACTAATTCTGCTTCATGATATAGCCCTTAGCCCTAGTTAAGTTCACTGAATATATCTATTTGAGTAAAGACAAATGGCTAATGTCTGTCTCCTTGGTCGTGTAAATATGCAGTTCAGAGCCTAAATAAACTCAAGGTCCTCTATTGTTAATTTTAATTGTACAGTTCAAAAGGTATTTACTGCAGGCTGGCTCTAACTAGTGTGGAGCCTGCTGTGAGCTTGGGAACTGCTAAATGTTTGTGGCAAGAAATCTAGTTATTGTTATTTTTCTGTAAATGACCCATGTGCAGTTCTGATGCTGATGATGCTGATAAAAAAGATCTCTGAAACCAACCTCTGGACTGATGCTCCCTTTCTGTCTCTGCTTCACAGTTCCTATAATTGTGAGCTGACATCCTTTGTAGTAACTAACCTTACACCCATTAAACCTCATATTCCAGGTTTTAGCTGAATTCCAGCTGACAGTGCATCTGTGTATTTCTTTCCATTTCTCACTTTGTTGTAATTTTAAGAGATAAAGAGAGACATGAAACATAGAGGCTCTACGTGTCAAGTTGAAGCATGAAAAAACGAGCGAGCTGACACTTGCTTAAAATCATCGTGGCAGCTTCAAATGTGTGTTTTTAACCGTGAAATGGAGCATATAAAGAAATGAAAACACATGCTGGATACTATTCTCACCATATAAATTTAACAAACGCCACCAGAGGCCCGGTATTTTGACTGGAAAGAATTGACAGCAACTACCGACGGAGGAGAATTCACTGGCTTGTCTCTAAATGATAGCAAGATACGAAGTCACAAGAAATTATTGTCTTTTTTTTGGGGCTCTCATGAGTGCTGATTTCATTGTCTTTCTTTGATTCCCTGAACTTAGCTTTCATCAGCGGTAGGCCGTCTGTCTGGCTGACCTGTGTTAGAAAAGGTGGGTAGCATCACAGGACCCTGAGTCAGGTCCAAAAAAAGGAATAATGAAGGTAGGAGAGAGGGAGGGAGATCCACTAGCATGCAGTCTGCAGCATTAGCCCTTGCTTTCTCTCACTCTCTGTCTCCCCCTCTTGCTTGCTCGCTTGCTCACTCATTCACAGTGTTTCATCTATTTACTAATACTTTTCTCTCAGCATCTTTCCATCCAGGCTAGATCTATCCCTTTATTCTCCCTTTTTTTTTTTTTCTCTGCACCCTCATTTCCCTCTGTTGCTGGGATAAAAGCACATTTCCCCCAGGGCTTATCACCAGCAAGCTTATTTGAGTGTGAAGCTGGTTCATTTCAATTGCATGTAATGAAACATGGAGGACAGGAATCCACACCCGTATTTGGTCTTGGTATTGAGACAGAGGCCTGTTGTAGCAGTGAGCTCTTACATGAATATCACAGAGACATATCAGATTGGTTCAGATAGCTTCAGATTGTAATATTAGACTGCACTCTCTCTCTCTCTCTCTCTCTCTCTCTCTCTCTCTCTCTCTCTCTCTCTCTCTCTCTCATTCCTTCATGTGCATCTTTATGTCTGTGTGATATAGTATCTGGGGTAAGATGCATAAAGGACTACTGCATGTGAGAGTTACTGTATATAAAATAGCATCCCCTGCAGGCACAAAGACGAATAACAAATCCAAACCAAAATAAAGACAAAATCTGCCTCCACCTCATTTTAGAAAACCGGTGCTATATGCAAACCCCTCAGCAAGTCAAACAAACGCAATCATTTACAAAAAGGGATAACACTGATAACTCCTGGTCATGTCATTGATATAATAATGCTACTAGAAGCATCAAGCAAAGTGCAATGCAGTTAAAAGGGAAACACAGTAATGGTTGGGGATGAGCCTTAAATTATTAACATCCAAGCTGATAATTTTGCTATGGCATGTCAAAACGAACAACAATGACCAGGAGTGGTTATTACATGGCTATTACAAATTGAACAGATGGCTGATCATGTTATTTCTCCTGTGTGTGTGTTCTTTCCGAGCAACTCTCCTAAATTTATCCATGTTTGAAGGACAGCTTCGGTGAGAGTACCATTCTGCTGCCACAGAGGCACAATATAGCAATCGTTAGTCCAACAAAACAATCATTCGTCCTCTGTGCAAATGAAAACAACATAAGAAACCAACTGGGCTTTACCTTTATTCAGTTCATCCCGGCACATTTTGATTCTGAGTGATCAAAATGAGCAAGCTAGTAGGCCTACAGCTAGACTAGTCTCCCTGACAGCAGTGATCCAGATAACAAACATTATATGATATAAACTGTGTTTGCCTTGGTAAAAGAAAAAACAGCCAACAGAGCAGTTTACAGTTTTCATCCCGTTGGCTCATATTCATTCTTCTTTCACTGAGAATACCAGTTTTTATCCTTGTTTTTGACCCTGCTCTAACAAAGTCAGTTTGGGAGGCATATTGAGTTTTTTGGTCTCACAACTGGCAGCTCCATGGTGTTTGACACTGTGTACATATTTTTGGCCATATTTTAGACAGAGGTGGTTGTGATGTTATAAATCACACTGGAGTTCTGGTAAGATACACACAGTTAAGTTTAGGGTTATGACTGAATGAGGGCTCATGTCAAGGCTACCTGTAAACCTACAAATACTAAACATTTATCAGATTAATACCTTTTTAGTTGCAGTTTGTCCATTTTGCCTTTAACAATAATGCATCTTCTAGTTTTAATGGTTGTTTCACAAAATGAAAATTGCAACAAAACACTCATCATTATCTCAGTTGTTTCAGAGGTGCTAGTGTACAATGAACCACCTGATTCTTCTCTTGATCTTTCCCCTCATCTCTGAAAAAGCTTCAAAATTGCCTAAATAGTTTTTATTTTCTTTATTTTTTTTCCTGCCTTTTTTGCGTACATTCTAATTATTTCAGGGATCCACATGATAAGCCCCTGGGGAGTTTTTGGTCTTTCTTGCACATTTTCTTTTCTTTTCAATTGCCCTTTATATATTATACTATATGAAACCATGCTAAAAATAAAACAAGAAATAAAAAGGCTATATTAGACAATGGGCAACAGGCCAATGAATTTTCTGTCCAGTCACTGCACTAGTAGTTGTATCTCGTCCAAAACTCCAATGGGATTCATAATAACATGACCAGGTTGAGCTTGGAAGGTCATAAAGAGTGACCTGTGAGTATATCCTCGGCAGAAAACAGGGGACAAACTGAATGGGGGATGCTTAGGTGAACAAAAAGTAAATAAATGTAAAGTATATGAAATATACTATACAAATAAAGCTCATTATTACTATTGTTGTTGTTGTTATATATTAGGAGTTCACCCTTATACCATATTTTGACTTACAGAGAAGCCTGTAACCTAGATTCATGTTAAAACCTTACACAGACTGCCTTTACAAGGAATGATAAACCCACCTGAAAATGTAAATTTAATTATTTGGTATTACTTGTGACCACTATCTGTATCATCCACTAAGATATGAGAGTCAAAACAGTAACTGATAAAATGAAAGCAATAGGATTCTCCATTGTAGTGCTAAACACAGAAAAAAAAGGCCTCCATGGGTGTTACTCTTGTAGGGTAACAACACTGTTATGACTCAGGTAAAGGCATGTCAGCGATCCAACAAAACAGAAGACATCTCACTTGTTCGAAATTACTAACACCATAACAATATGTTAGAAAATGTTTGTAAAGCTAACATGGCTCAGTTTCTAAAAGCTTACATTTTGGAGGATGAGCCAGGGGTAGCTCTGTAGAAAATTTACATCTGTGGTCCTTGGACAGGAAAACATTAAAACAACAATTAACAGACTTTACAAAAAGCACATCCCATCTAAAGCAGTTTAACATAAAATATGCATAACAGAGTCTACTCCAGCTTGGTAACTGTCAGTAAAACGGTCACTGTAGACCCACCTTCAGACATGATTGCCCTCAACAGCCATTAACTTTCTGCCCTGCCCCTTGATGGACTACAACCGCTTTGATAACAAACACATCATCCTTCACAAACAAATGCTAAGTAAAATCAGTGGATTTTACACCCAGGAAAACACAAAATCAGCACGCCACGCTGGAATTGCAGTGTTGCTCACCACCTTTTGATGAGCCTAGGTCCAGTTGAAGGATGTCAGTCAAAGGGGGAGTAGAAGGTGGGAGGAATAAAGCCTGAGGGCATGTTCTGATTGGACTGCATCCACTCTAACGTGTGGATCGCTTTAACACTGCTTGGTTGACTCAAGAGAAATCAACTGAAAGGCCTCCTTCTGCATTGACCTGCAAGGACCTCAGATTTTTGATAATGTTTTAAAATATATTTTAATGGAAATTTACAAATCCCACATTTCTCTTAATTAATGTTTAAAATCTTGAGAAACTTGTTGCTAGTGCAAACAGACCTTACCTGAGTTAAGTGCCCAGAAATCACCCCAGAGCATTTATAAATCACAAGATGTGTTAGTCCCTATCATACTTGAAGTTGGAGGTGGGGGGTTACTTTACTTATTTTTCTCTGTCTCCACTTCATTGATGTAAAGCACTTTGAGTTGCACCTGCTGTATGAACTGTGCTATACAAATAAAGTCATTATTATTATCTCTTGGATCACTCATTTTGTCCTCTGTCTAAATCCATGAACAGGCTACTGTCCTCTGAGCACGCAACAGCCATCAACACACCACCCACTCATGATAGTCAGACATACAAAACAGGCAATCCCTCCGCTGCGCTGATGCTAACACAAGCTCTGATCGGAGCAGATTCTACAGGCAGTCAGTTGAGACAGATAGCACACGAAACAAATATCTGACAATACTTGATGGTGGCCAGTTTATGTTAGTTAAGCTTTCATGCCGCTTAGGTTATTATTCAGAATAAGAGCTGATGAGCGAGATGTGACTAAAAATGTATTCTGTGTACACTGTCATTTAAAAGATTCAAAACATCAATACAGTTCATCACAATTACCCATCTGAGTAATTCTGCCTCAACAATTTGCCCCTTGTTGTCACATTAATGTTTTACAGTTACACTTGCTTGGTGCCATGGGAAAGAAACCTGTAGACTAAATAATTCTGCTTCTTGCTAACTTTAATTATTCCTGACATATCAACACTGGCATTTGTATCCCATAATTCAGTCCTTGTTAGACCTGATGCCAGATGCCTTTCAAAAAGGACTGAGGCACTGAAAACAAAAACAAAAAAAAGGAAGTGTGGAAAAAAGGTGGTTAATATGGACAGAAGAGACTGGGAATGTAGAGGGGGGGAATGCAGATAGAGGGACACCGAGAATGAAGGAGAAGTATCGAGGCAAGCACAGAAGAAGAAGAAGAAGAAGAATGAAGGAAAAATAACAATGAACATTATATGTATTGCATCGTTCATGATGCTCAACGGTTGTGGTCCCATTGCACTGAGGTCTGAACGTCTGACTTTCCTAGAATTAGCTGGCATGGTAGCAATATTTTCATTTGATGCTTCTCTGTTTGAAATTCTTCTTACCACAAAATTCCTCTGACGAGAAACATTTCCTTTTCTTTTTGAGATGCTATATTCTTAGCTCAATGATTCAGCCAGCAGCAGAATATCTGTAAGCTGTGGTACTTTTGCCAGCCTTCAGACTTGCTCCAGTTTATAGAGAATGATGATACACTGGATAGATATAGCATTAAATGTCATGAAATGACAAACCGGGCAAGGTCTGTGATGAGATCAGTATTCTGGAAAAGTCTGGGGGAGAAGCTGAAATGATCCCACCCTAAGACATGTATTCTCTGTATATCTTAAATATGAGCTATCAAAGTGAAAAATTTCACTCACCACCACATACTTTGCTAACAAACTAAATGTTCTGTCCACAATATGTAATATGTCCCATAGATCTCAGCGGAAGCAACTTCAGAAATCATGTAACTGCAAGACATCAAATGTTGAAAATAGTAGCATGCGACATACATCTTGGTACATGACAGAACTATGAACCATAAAAAATCTACGTAAAGAAAGATGGTGTACAAGGATTGGGCTGCAAAAACATCACAGGGAGCTGCTTTTCTCACAGTATCTGTTCCTGTCTTTGCCTAACCTTAAACCAAAAAACCATAACAACAACATAGAGCCAGGCAAGAAAGTGGAGGACCTTCCATCCTTTCCCCAACCTGTCTGTGTCTTCAGAACACTTCAGCATATTGGCCATCCATGATACAGGCGCATAAAGAACAAGTGCTGTGACTGTGAACCCTTGGCCAGTAAAGCAGCACTGAACAGGACAAGTAGCTGCAGTCCGACCAGCATCCAGCTGCCCAGCAACACATGACACTGACAGAAAATAAAAGCTTACCCCGCTCTTGGTTTTTCACATACTGAACATTCCTTAGGCGGTATTTTACATCATATATTTAACTGTCAAGGTCAAAGACATGTTGACTGTGCTTTCATGTATATGTTCTATCGATTTGTAAGAAAACTGTTTTTACCTTTGAAATGACTAGTGATACATAATTTAGCGAGTTTTGTTGCAGGCAGAACTGAAGAATGGTGCACAACGCTGATCCCTCCCTCTCTCTCTCTCTCTTGAAAAGCATTCCTCAGTTTTCATGTGGAATTTGAAAAAGGCCTGTTGCGAGTTTCCTGGGATGTCGTCTAAAATTAGCCGGGGGGAAGGAGACAGTGACAGAAATCTAATTACATCCAATTCAATTTACTTATCAACACAAAGTGGCTACAGAAAACACAAACATTGCCATGAATAACAGTTGGACAAAGCCAAGGATAGCATAACGTTTCAAATGAAATAGCTCTATGGTGCTCTATCTAGGGACAGTGAGGGGGGTAATCTTGTTATTTCAAAACAGCCACTTCAGAATCGTGATGAATGTATGCATATGGTGAGAGATGTCCCCTGGTTGCTCCCACTATCGCTGCCGCGAGCGTAGATGAAAGGCAGGAAAAAAGGAAAGCTCGGTGACAACAGTGCAAGCTAGCATTTCAGATTCAGAGAAAAGAACAAACACACATCAAAAGATGAAAAACAAGAGAAGCAACAACAAGAGTGTTGAGGACGAGTCCCAGGTGGATCTGATATCACATCTGACATCATATTTTATGTCATCAAAAAAGGCAGAAAGACAGACTTACAGCCCTAACATAGGACCTCACATGAGGCATGGGAGATCTGGCAGAGAGAGCGAGAGAGAGCAAGAGAGAGAGGGGTGTGTGTGTGTTTGTGTGTGTGTGTGTGTGTGTGTTTTTTTTGGTGGTGGTGGTGGTGGGGGGGGGGGGGTCTTAGGAAGAATCCAGTTAAGTTGTTTATTCTCGTGCTGGTTTTCCACCCTGGCTCAATTATTTTCACTCTTAAAATGTATGTGTCTTCCATCCCAGAGACTAGAGAGTTATGGATTTGTTTTGTTTTTTTTTTTGTTTTTTTTTCCAAAGTAAAAACACTTTATTTTACATGATAGCTAATGCTACTCAGTACATACCAAATAAGCGATCAATACAAAAAGAAAAACAGAGAAGAAAATATATTTTGTAGTCGCACAGTGAACCACCAAACCCAAAGACATTATGTAGACTCACTAGCAAAGATCGACTCATCGCCCATCAGTGAATAAACTGCATCATTACAAAAAAAAACACTCATCATTTTGTAAAATCTAAACTCCACCCAAACTTTGCTCTCTACTTTTCTTTATATGTAAGAGAACGAGAGGGAGAGGGAGAGAGGAAGAAAGAGGGAGAGAGAGAGAGAGTGAGAGATTCAGGATGGGACACAGACAGAAGAGGAATGACTGGGGAGACCTCAAATCAAGTCAGCAAAGCACATTAAAGTATGGCTCAGCTGACTGATTCATGTCACTTGTGGGACATCAGGCAGAGTGGATGGGTAGAGGGTTGGTTGGCCATTTGGTAGTCAAATGTAATGTGATTACCATGACACGCCAGTATATCACTGCAACTGGAGAGGAAGCACTGGTACAGTCAGGCAAACGACAGCAGTCTAATTCAATCAAGGTGAGGATCTGAGCCATGACGGGACTGTGTGACGTGTAACTTTGCGAAAGAGTGTGACAGCTGTGACAGATGCAGACGTTCCACCTCCAGTAAGAATATGTTAAGAAGCTCTGACATTTGACATAGTCAGACGCTTAATCCCTGAAGGAGTCACTGCCACATAAGGCTCCTGACAATTCAGTTCAGTATTGATCACAAGGGCTGCAATTATGATTATGAATGATTATTGATAGATCTAAATAGCCAAAGCATCTTGTTTATTCCCCATCAACATAAACAATTTGGTTTATCCCCTACCTTTTATTTATTTTCAGCCAATTACAATCGTAATCAATAATTGCAGTAACTTGTTTCTGTCCGCACACAATTTTCAACAATTTTTCAAAAGCATGAATTCACAGAAATAAATAAAATTATATAGAATCAAATAAAACGGTATGTCAAAATAAAGTACCTCTCACAAAAAATATGTCTGTGTTGCAGCCCTCAGAAAAGTGTTCTCAGCACTGCAGGAAAATAAAGTATTTCTAGTAAGATACATAAATAAAACACCTCTGACGAAGACTGTTACAGACCACAGTAACGTGATTTCTGGGTTAGGCGGTGTTGTGGACGTATTTCTTTTTCATGCAGAACTCCTACAAACTGAATGAGTTCTGTCAAGCTCTGTTTTGCCTTCCCCCTCATGAAAATTTAAAGTGTACCCACACATCAGCTTTTAACACAGAGGGCGCTGGGAAAATCCTTCTTTTGGGTGCAGCTATAACTCAAACACATCTTGAGCATTAACAACTCACTCGCGTAGCGTCGTCCTGTTTACATGTGTAGATGAAGGAGGCTGTGTTTTTAAAAGGCACAGCTGGCACGTATTGCCATTTCACAGCCAGTGGAAATAAATTAATGTGCCACCATTTCAGTGTTGAAATAAAATTCAAGCCAAGTGTCCTGCATCGATACGACGCGTCCAAGAAAGCATCACAATGCATCAATGCTATGATTATCTTTTCCAGCCTCACCGCCAAATAACCTTCCTTCTAAAAATCAAAATATAACATGACAGGCTAGAATTAGTAAGGCAGCCTGTATTGCACATGCACTTCCAAAAGGCCTTGGGCAACTCTTAAATATAGGCTGTGAAACTGACCTTAGATGAGTATTGGGGAAATGTGGTATAAACAACAATAGCAGTGAGCTTAGTCAGCACCAAGGAAACCTTGGGCAGTACGGCTCCGAGTGTCATCCAGACCGAGGGGGAGGGAAAGGAACAACAGAGAAAGATCCTCCAATTCAGAATCACTGGAGCGTGGAAGGGGCTGTATAGCACAGTGTGCATATGGGCCAACGGTCATATGGCCCCGTGTGTGTGTGTGAGAGCGCAAGAGACAGAGAGCGGTGACAATCTATCAGTATGTAAGAGATGGTCAGGGTAACTTCTGTCTAAGAGCTCATTTGGATTTAAAGGAAAAACAAGCATTTTAGAAAATCTATGGTAAGATTGGCGGGAGGAACTAACTATACAACAAAAGAGAAGATCAATACATGAAATTATTAAAGAGACTTTCCTTCGTACCTACCTATATATATATATATATATATATATATATATATTATTTATTTATTTATTTTTTTTAAATGGTTACATTTAATAAATGCCGATGTGAATAACAGGATCAACGGTATTTTCCCACCTAATTGAAAAGCGATTGTTGAAGAAGTCTTTCACCATAAATCTTGTTATGATATAGTGACATTCATCCACTGATTTGTGCTCATCTCGCCCCTCTCTGCTAGTGTAAATAGAGTGTCCTTCAAAGGGGCTGTCATGGCTGTCAGGAGTTGGAGCAGAGGTCTGGGAGTTCATATTAGCTTCTACAAAAAGACATATAAAATGATGTGTTAATATATTTCATCAACTTGTAATTAGGGCTGTCAAGAGATTATTATTTTTTTTAATTGCCTTATTCGCAAGGTAGTTGTGGATTAATCATAATTAATCCCATATTTAATGGGATTTAATGTATAAAAAAAACAATATATATAATTACTTGCTTGCTTACACTTCCACTATTGCTCTTCAAGTGGGTTTATATGATGGATTCGCCAATGTAATCCGACGTTTTTCAGGCAGTCATCTTCAACAACGCGGATGGGCTGACAATTCTTGACAATCCATTCAGTGTCTACAGTGCTCAGTTATGTTGTGTTACCAGATTTGCCCCTTACACACTCCACAAGTGTGGTTTGACAGCATCGTGGCTAGCAGTAAGTCAATGCTATGACTACTGGAAGCACTAAGTTAGAAAAAAAAGATGTTTGGTATTTATTTTAAACTTGTGCTCCACCAGAACAACATTTCAGCATTGCAGTGTGTCCATATGACTTATATAACAGGATTTTTTTTTTTTTTTTTCCTGTTATCAGTGTTCATGTAGCTCGCTGCTGGCAGCATACACTGCATCATGTGTGACATCACTTGGGGTTAAAAATCGAAAGGGGGTCAAAGTTCAACACAGTGTTAATTTGTGTTATTTTTTAAATAACACATTAAGATCCTCAAAGTAATCACATGCATTAACGCTCCAACTTTAATAGCCCTACTTGTAACCTAACAAAATCTGACTGTCTATCTATCAACCTGTCTATCTTACTTATTTTACTTCTAAGTGATGACACTGCTTTGACATCCAGTCTTTTACTTTGTAGCAGCATAAACTCATCATATGACAAAGCTCATAGCGGATGGAGCTCCACCAAAAGAATAACGATAACAGTCACAGTACTCAAATAATGTAAAACCATCTTTAAACTATAGAACACACACAAACACCACATGATAAACATACACATACAAACTACATAACTTAATAGGGAACCAAACAATAATGAACTGGGCTAAGTAATATCCATTGCCCAAAAGCATGCTGGGAAACTGGATACTGACTGGAGTTCGTCACATTTTTTCACAGCTAGATTTCTTTTGATTTGCAGAATGCAGAGTTGTTAAAGTGGGTTTTCTAAACTTCAAAATCAGTTTTTAAATGCTTCAATCATCCTTGAATCTTCTGACTCCTCAAGTGTGTGTCAGTTAAAACTCCATTTCAGTTAGGTATAACCTCCACGCACACAGCAAATTAGCCCCTGTAGTTACATCTCAGCCTTCTCCCAAACAATTAGCGTGAACAAGACTTCATCCAAAAAAGAACAAAATGACCATCTGATTTTTCTGAACAGCTTGTGCAGCATAATTCAAGAGTTTTATAGCCAAACGAATACACTGGGTCCAAAAAGAAAGTTTTTTATTCGTTTGTCTCCTATATTTACCGCATGGTGCTGCATGAACCATGTCCAACTCCTTCCACTGGAGACACAAAGCACACTCCAGTACAAACACCTTGCGCCTCTAATAGAAGAGATTTAGGGAGATGAAAACAGCAGAGCCTTTTGGCAGAGCGTAGTAACGTATGCTAAAAAGGCACTCTACCATTTACTCAAAAACAAGAAACTGCATTTTAGGCAATACAGCAGATAATGGGGTAAACACTGGCTTTCTGGATGCAATTTCCTAAGTCTCTGCGTGTTTGGTCTTACAAGTAGGGTTTCAACTGGCATGGGGCTGAAGAGGCAATGACAGAATTTTCAGACAGACAGAACTATTCTGCTGAGCTCCTGTATACAGTACTGTTGTTGTAACATTTTTTTTTCTTTTTATCTTTTTTTTTTTTTACTTGCAATAACAGTTTAGGTCAGTGGCTGTTGTATTTTGTTTTGTATATGCTGTGGATCTGCAGAGCCCTTTGAGACTGTAACAGTGAAGGGCTCTAAATAAACTTCAGAAACACAGGCTGTTGTGCAACGAGGCTATATAGCCTACCATTTACTTGACTAGGGGATGCAGATGCTGGTAGAATTAAATCAGTGTTCAGCATCATCCTTGACTTGACTCCTGACAACACTGTCTTTCCCCATCAAATGAATTAGTCCATCTTTGGGAGCTCTGAAAAGCCTTGTCCTCTACTTAAGCAATATCGAGTGCTGGTATACTGAATATCAGCACGGCTGTGATTCAGTTATGTGGCCCTGCTCCAAAGGTAATAATAAAGGATTACAATAACCATTTCATTTCATTTCATTTGAATTATGACAAAGATAATAATCAATCTTCTGGCTAAAATGCTCTGCCCATTAGTAGGTTAACACTCATTGGATTCAAATGTCACCTCAAACCTTTTGTTTTTTATGTGCTTACTGATCAATATGAACATATAAATACATGGATATAAGGATCAAACGTGCATAACATACACTCAACATTTTTGAAAGCTACAAAGTCTACTAAATTAATTAGTCTGCAAGGGTAATACACTATGGAGAAATAAAAGTGCATTACAGGCTCCAGCACATTGTTGTCATCAACATATAATGTACTTAAAAAGCACTAGCTATGTTCATATACAGTGAAGAATAAGCAAAACATGGGTGGCTCTGTCATATTAATATTACAAGTCTCAGATAACACTGAATTCACAACATAAAGACCCACATTGGTAAATTCACAAAAGCAATGTTCCTGCGATGACATTTTCTGTGCATTAACCTCCGATAATAAAATTCCTATTGTTGAATTTGGATTTTTTTTTTTTTTTTTTCCTTTTTAAGCATCCTCAATGGCGGCGGCGGTGTTTTTACATCAGCAATCCTGGCTCTGTATCTGTGACAGAAGCCTCAGACAACATGCCTTTTCATGTGGTTACTAGCTGGGTCACCAGGCACGTGCATCCAATTTGAGAACAATGGCATTGATATTAGACACACTTGTAAGTAAGAGCCAAATCAAGTCCTAGTGCATCTTTCATGAGAGTCTGTGTTAACCCTTTCCACAAGAAAAGAAGCAAGTATAATTTTAGAAAGTATTCGTGAACGACGCCGTAGATCTTGACTGATCCCTAGTACGACAGATTGTAGTCTTGGTTCTCTGGTTTCTAGTTTTGGTTAATACAAAATGGGAATATGGTACGCCAGCTCTGTTTTAGAAGAACTAATGTTTTATGCAACAGTCTTTGGATTCTTTAGCTGCAGACCTGACAGTTATATCATAATTCTGTACACACACAATAACTTATATAATGTTGTTTCGTTTTTTACTTATTCATTTATCTATTTATTTCTTATTTCTTAGTTCAGAATCATATAAGTTTTATGAATGTGGAGTGTATAAAGCGCTTAACCACAACCTCCCACCACCACCAGATATATCATTTCCCAGTTGATTGGCGAGTGGGTCCAAAGAACAATCTGGTTGGGCAGATTGCAAAGCTGGGGTGGATCTGATATACACACACACACACACACACACACACACACACACACACACACACACAAACACACACACGCACACACAAACACAAACACAAACACACCCATACCCCAGCACCTCCCCATCTCACACACCCACCCACTCCTCAGCACATATACACAAGTACACACACACACACACACACACACTCTCTCTCTCTCTCTCACACACACACACACACACACACACACACACACACACACACACACACACACACACACACACAGCCAGATTCTGCTTTAAAGCCTGCTCAGGCTCAGTGAATGGTTGGCTAGAGGCACAGAGTGCAAGTTCTGATTTAGGAGTCTTTGTGCAATACATCCATGAAAACGAATATCATTATCTGCTGACATCAGGACACAAGGCAGATTAAAACGTGATTATCCGGCTTCTTGTTGTTATTGTTTCAGGCAAGAGATTTTAAGCTAAAATATGAAGATGAGAGAGCTGGAATAATTTACATCCAGCTGTGCTGTTTGTTTACATGTCTTGGGGTATCATGGGCCTTGTTAGAGCCTCTGTACAAGAGCGTTGCTTTTGAATCTCAGTAATTGCAATCCTCCTCCTCTCTGTTTATGAATACAATGATAAAACAGAAAAGGCTATTGAGACACAGCTGGAATTGTAGGACTGGGGCATCAGGTAAGGCATGTCTGCAAATAATTGTATTCACATGAACCAAACCTTAGATATAAACCATAACATCACAGCCATCAAAGACAGGTTGACATTATGTAGTTCATATGACATATATACTATATTAATGACTATTTGAGTTGACTCTTATGATTTCTGATCAAATATATCCATTTGCTCAATGAGTGGTTCAAAATTGACTCATTACATACACTCAATAGGTCATACTGTTTTTCAATAATGAATGGGTTTAAACCCTTCAGTTTTCGCTCTCTCCATTTGCCTCTTTGTGATCATTTCCTTTAACTTTGCCAGGCTCTCTCTCTCCATCAGGTCTGTCACAGGCAGACAGGTGATGAAGGTAATCTCAAAACCATTGACAGGGTGTCAGCAGCGTGGGCAAAGCCATTTAAACACAGCACATCTTAGTTAATGGGACACTCTGAAGGGAGGAAACGGATAGCCTGGGAGATGGAAAGGTGTGTTGACAGGTCAAAGCATAGGGACAGATGCAAGTCCTCAAGTGGTTCTAACAAGGTTTACAAATGCATCATTTATTCACAGATACTGCTCCTCTGACAGCTGGAAAGTATCTTAAGCCTCCCCTAAAACCATGGCTTGCAAAAAGGTGGTGATTACTCTTAATGTTGATGATATCATTAACATTAAGTAACCTAAACCAGCCCCATTTACATCTCCACAGTCAGTGTTCCTCTCCTGTGCCATCACCTCAAATAAAGACATTACTAAAAAATGTTTTGGTCACACTGAAATGAGCTTGCACTGTGAGCCTGCACCACCACCTGCGTCTGCTTCTTGATTTATGAAATAGCGCCCAATGTGTCCCTGCAGAACAGTTCTTTTCACATGCCTGTACATAAAATACATAAAAATAATTAGACATTTTCATGAAATTAGGCTATTTTCTGTCTGTAAATCAATGTTCGCTTTATTTTATTCCATTTAGATGAGTCTGAAAAAGAGTGACAGACAAACAGTCCACACACAATGGCAATGTCATGGTGATTAGCTACTCAATCTTAGTTAGCCATCTAGAGTGGCTGTTAAATCGAACACACTGAAAATAAACCGCTGTAAACACTGCCAGTTTAGTCAAAACATCTCAGTTTTTGTCTGTGATGTCCTGGCAAAAAAAAAAAAAAAAAAAAGTGCTTGTGTGTGTCTGTATGTGAATGTGTGGCAATATGTACATCTATGTGGTTGTGGTTTCACAGGGCCACAATAACCTCACCTATCCCCTCCCATTTTCATACCTGTATGCTCGGCTTGGACAAGTGGGTGCAAAGTGCTGTGACTCTTCCCCTCAGGCATTCTATTTATTTGTTTATTTGTCTACATTCATTTCTCCTGTCCTTGGCAGGGGCTGGGGAGGGTAATTACTGGTGTGGAACAGCAGAAGAAGCCAATTTAAGTTTGGGCAGCACGTAGGTGTGGGCTGGCCCTGAGAGACTCAGGCCCCTCACCTGTTCCATTTAGGTCCAGAAGAGAAGTGGGGCCACAGGGGGCAGCCACGTATGGAATTAGACACAGTATTTGGACACACACCACACAACACGCATACCGCACACACGCACACACGCACTCACACACACACACCCACACACCACACACACTCAGACACTCACACACCACACACCACACACAGAGCACAGTACACAGATTCTCCCTCTCTCTATCTCGATGTCTCCTTCATGAAATTCAATACCTAAATCATAACACAGGAACAAAAAGTCCAGCATCTAACATATTTGAATGAGAATATAGTTAAGACTGTCCTAGAAAGACAATGGTGAAATTGTTTGATTATCATGCAAACAATATCTAAATATTTACATTCTCTCAACATTTCTTAATAATAAATACATAAAAATAGAAAAAATATAACTGCCAGCTGCAACTAATGCTGCTTTTGACATAAATCAATGCTAGCTTTTTACTACTGCCTCTTGTGTCACTGAGGCTGACTAATAGATCTTATTCTGTTGTACTCAGATCTTATTCTGTTGTACTTAGATCTTATTCTTTATTTTTATTTTTTATTTACTTATTTACTTAATCTGTAATCTGTGGATACTGCTGAAAAAATGTGAATTTCCTGCGGGATGAATAAAGTATCTATCTATCTATCTATCTATCTATTTATCTATCTATCTAATATACTATCTTAAAGCACTGATCAAAACCAAGCCATATCAGTTTCACAATTTCCAGTAATTCACAACATCTAGACTAAAGAGATAGCACAAACAGTGGAAATCAAGAAGACCGAAGACAACCTGCTCAGGCCCACGCTGCATGCCACCACTCAAATACAACAACAACAACAACAACAACAACAATAATAATAATAATAAATGATAATAATAATAAAGAAAGGGAAAAAATACATCAATTAATGTCTTTCACTCTGACACACATGAACTTTGCCTCTGCTCAACATTTCTTTCTGAAAAGCAAGGAATAAAAAACATAATTAAAAAGATAAGATTAATGCAACTGAGAAGTATAGAATTTGTCTACCATTTTGTCCAATGTGCAGTTTTTAGAACATAAAGCAAGGCAAGTTCATTTATATAACACCACGTTATACACAGAGGTTATTCAAAGTGCTTTACAGGCAAAAGATAAGGAAAAAGAAAGTTTAAAAAAATTTAAAAAAGATTAAAAAATATATATATATAAAATGAGAAAAGACAATTTTATACATTCTTAAAACTAAATCAATAAAATAAATAAATAAATAAAGAACTTAAATTTGATTGATGCATAACTAATATACAGACACCTTGCTTCAAGTGGGGATCAAAGTACTAAACACCAGCTCAGCAAAATATGTTGCACGGCCACCATCCCTACCACTCAGCTATTAAAGGGATCATTTGGATTTACTGGCACAAGGTGGTATGAGTTCCTCACCGCTAGTGTTACTATTGCACGGTCTTAGCTCCTGCGATGAGTCCCTGTGGTCTGAGATGTAGTTGCTAGTTGGCTAGCAGCCAGATCTCAGACTTCAGCTAGCTCTTCAGGCATTAGTGAACAGGAGAACATGGAGTCCAGGGGGGGAAATAGTCCTCCATCCGCAACAGAATTCAATATATTTCTTGTATCTACAGTGCCTTATTCGGTACTCAGACAGACGGTATATTTTGGAAGTATTTTGGCCTCTGCGGAATGCAGTAGTATTACCATGCAGTGGAGACTGTTGGCATGTCATAATGCCCATTAGAAGTTATCCAATCAATAACTGGGGCTCTGGCTAACCCTAACCCAATCTTTATGAACTGCCCATTTGGAAGAACATCAAAATGGGGTCAGCTTGTCATTATTGACACCAAGCTGCACTGCTGACATACCCAGTTTTGAACATCACTGGATCTGGTCCTCCATGCAACCACTCAAGATACAATGATGAATATTGGGTTATCCCTTCATGCCGTTTTCTTAACCACTAACGGAACTAGCATCTCCTCTGGGGAAAAAAAAAAAAAAAATATATATATATATGCCTCTAGAGTAATTATTAGTTCTTTTAATACATTTAACCTCATGACTGTATAGCTTTATTGACTCAGCCAGCATTGCTACTCCATCACTGCCACTGCCACTGCCATTGTTCTTTATTATTCTACTTCGTCCAGGGCAGTTGCTAGGAATTCTGGGCCCCCTGAAAGAATATTGGTGTGGGCCCCTCTACCCCATTCATTGCCCCTTTTTTACTGTGTGTGGGCCCTATGGGCCGTGGGCCCTTAAAATTCCCATCACCTTACCCTATATGACGGCACTGACTACGTCACACCTCGCTTGCTGTTGCTGCATCATGCGAGACCTGTATGGCCTGCAGGACTATCATATTACAGTATTCCCACACTTTCAAAAGTTTATTTTAAATGGACAGGCCCATTTAAGTCACATCGCTTTTTTGAATATTGCCTAATAATCATTACTCATGATTAATCATTGTACCTGTCACAAATTTAAAATTTTTGACTCCTAACCAAAGATGAGTTAGACTTGTGATAATAATGTGACAACTGTGATAATATTGGTTTTGCTTTGTAGGCCTACTGTCCAAGAACAAATGTCTAGATCTAGAACAAATATCTAGATGCATGAAAAGGCTGAAAACCAGCTTAACAGCTCATCGAGAGAATGCCAAGAGTGTGCAAAGCAGTAATCAGAGCACAGGGTGGCTATTTTGAAGAAACTAGAATATAAAACATGTTTTCAGTTATTTCACCTTTTTTTAAGTACATAACTCCACATGTGTTCATTCATAGTTTTGATTACCTTCAGTTAGAATTTACAATGTAAATAGTCATGAAAATAAAGAAAACGCATTGAATGAGAAGGTGTGTCCAAACTTTTGGCCTGTACTGTATGTGAGTTCAATGTATGTGAGGATACAATCAGTTGACTAGTGGCATGACCAGTGACACAAAGGTGCTAAGTGATATGTTTTATGGATTGGGAGAGCAATGACTGGAAATATGCCCGGTATGCCTCTGCATTAAACGCTAAGCAATTCTCCGCCAAAACGCTATGGGGCGCGTTTTTTTTTTTTTTTTTTTTCTGCAGACCTACGTAGACCCTGTGACATATGGTCGCTGCTCTTCCTGGTGTTGTGCCGGCAGTGCCATTTTTAAAAGGAGCAGCAGTATATCCAGATCCAGCATGATCCAAACTTTCCAAACAATTTGAAATCAACCGACGAGTCGAGATGCGATCACAACAGCAGTTCTTTTAAAAATGACGCTGCCGGCACAACAACAGGATGTGACGCCAGAGGGGCAAAATGCCGGAAATGATGTAGTTCGGTGGACCAATCATAGGTCCTGTTGTCTGTGGGGGGGCTGCGTGGGGGCTATGTGGGGTCCGCGTAGTTACAATTTTTCGGAAGTGCGTGGCAGGTCTCTACAGCGGTCGCACAACCCCCTAAGGTTCGCACAACCCCCATAAGCTTCGCATACGCAGAACCATAATCCGGCCTTCAGACCTACACAACACACTGTGCTGTGATAGTAGCAGCACCTAAAAAAGCACCTGGAAGTCTCACTCATCAGCACTTTGACCATGCTGAGAGTATGTGGACAGGTGCTGGTAGGACTGTGATGTGCACAGCAACCTCTCAAAACTAGTGTAAAACCCAACTGGAGGAGGGCTAGAAAAATTCCACCTTCAGATACTCTGTCATGTGAAATTCATTCCAGCCGTTATATCGCGATTAAATATTCTAATTTATTTATTTATATTTTGTGTATTTATTTTTGTGCTTTCCCTCACCCTGAATCACCTGCTTTGACTTCAGTTCATAATTTTATATATTTCCCATCTATGACGTCTCCTCAAAAACTCAACTGGATTGGTTCTAGCTGTACATGTAGGTGGAGAAACTAATAATGGTAGCAATTTTGATAGTACTGGCTAAAAAGCAAGCGTTTTGATAGAAATTGATAGAAAACACAACTTACTCACTACTTGGCCTAAGCACAATATCTGCAGACTTGAGTTCTCCTTTCTGAAGGATTCACACCAAAATGTGATGTTTACTGTTTATGTTTCAGATAGCTGAAAATGTTAATTGTAGCTTAGGCTATGTTGTAATGGGGTATATTGATAGTTATCATGTCTCATGCTAAATATGATACTCTCAAGTGGAATTTTATTCTTGTAATTTCATCTGTGTCACCTGTCTGCCTGTGACTTTTTTTTTTTTTTTTTTTTTAAACCTGTGTCCTGAGTTTGGTTTTATGAGCCAAACTGAAATGAAAACAAATGGCTGAGGAATAAGGTCGGCAAGTGTTATTAAGACTTCAAGTGACATTGCTCAGTGCTAACACTACTACTTTAGCAGCAGGTTCTAGCCTCAGCTGCCTGTCATTTTGTAAACAATCTCTGGGAGCATGTGGTGGCCAGCCTGTTGCCTAGGTTACAGCCTAGCTCCATGAGTTCAGGCCCACCAGGCTTATTAGTGATGCCAAGGTTGTCTACAGGTTGGCTAGGTGCTTTCAGAGTATCCTCTCCCCAGAGAGAGAGCCAGCAGGCATGCTGGACAGGAGCCAGGGCCGGATCCTCTCCGCTCCCTAACGAGGAGCTGCCCTTCTCCCCTTCAGTCAGCCCTCATCCACCAGGAAGGAACCTCTGAACAACTCTCCTCTGCCTGCCCATCTACCCTTTAGAGAATGTCACTCATTCCCTGACTTTTCTTCCCTCTGTTATTAATGCCCCTCAGCCAACATGCGGATTTCCTTTGGTCACTACCTTTGTCCTTTCTTTCAGTTGGCAACCATTAGATCTCGGAGCCTCTTCTGCTACTCATCATTCTCACAGAAAGGAACTGCACTGACAACAGCACTCAGGGGGTCTCGGACATCGCGGTGGAGAATCCTACTCCATGAAGGGCAAAATGACAGCATTCATTTTGAGAGAGGAGCTAAATGAGTTAAGTGACATCCCCCATTTCAACCCAAGAGTGCACTCTTCCCCCATACTCATCCACTCCCACTCATAGCTGCATCCACCCTTGTTCCTGCAGTAAATGATTCTGCTTGAATCCACAAGATGTATGGCTTGTGGTGGGAGGGCAAACCATTTAGGGCTGTATTTCATTTATTTCAGCCTCCACAAAAACTGAAGGATTGGCAAGCCTAGGCTTTTTCTACACATACAGATGGAGTAAGTTTGTGTTGATTTACTGTTTAAATGTCTACCTGTTGAAATAGTGCAATAAAAAACTGATTAATATTATTATTCTTTAAAAAATGAACATGTATAGTGTACATATACATCACATCAATGGCATGAGAGGACCATTACACAACTACAGCGCAACATGGACAAGAGGCATAAGTTGTATTTCTACAGTTTTGAGGGTCTTTACTGGTCACAACTTTAGAATGGAACTCTTTTTTGGAATTGTTACACATTGCCTGTTTTGAATGCAATACTCATTTATTTCCTTGTGAAACCAATTCAAAAGCTTATGGCATGAATCAATATAATCTGTTCTAATATGAAGTGATATTCTGGTATTATTTGATTTGGCCCTGAAACCTCAACCTTATTCTGGTCCTGTCTGTCTCAGCCAAGTCCCAGGCTAGTCCAGAACAGCCTGTACACTTGGACTCTCCCCCTCTCCTGTCTCATCGCAGCAAAGAGGCAGACAAGGTCCTCCATCACCCTGACTTAGGTAGGACGGCTAGATCTATGGGCTGTAACAGGGTTGGCTGGGGGGGGGCTATAGTTGAGAGCATGGCCAGACACATCTCCCTTTAGATCAATCACATTTCCCCTTTCTGTCCTTGAACCTGCCTTTCCTACTTCTGCTCCCTCTCTCACGCCCTATTTAAAGAGAATGGATATGTGGAGGGAAAGTTGAACAGCACAAGAAAGTCTGCACCTGCAACACTCTGGCCTTAGGCCGACTTGATGTGCGTATTTAGTCAGTTACTGGATGGGTCGACAAGTGCCAGTGTCTCTGTTTTTGTGCCATTTCATTGTGTGTGTATTCATGTTGTATGTGTGTGTGCATCAATCGCTGATATTGGCTACAGTTTTCACTTCATGTTTTCCCTTAGGGTGGTTTCTGTCATTTTTTTTTTTTTTTTTTTTTTATCTTTGTGTGTGTGCTGTGTGTATGTGTGTGTGTGTGTGTGTGTGTGTGTGTGTTTGTGTGTGTGCACATGCAGGTGCGTGCGTGCATGTGCATGGAAGCCAGTGTGTGCCTGCTGTCAAGGGTTGCATCAGCAATGCTGAGTGATCATTGTCATGTCGACACACTTCATTCTGGTGCTGCCGCTCCAAAACCAAGGAGCCATAAAGCATGGCTGTCTGCCTCAAAGCACCCATCCATCTACAAGCACTCGACGCTACCTGAACCCTCTGATCTTTTACGGAAGCCCCGATATGTGAGTGGCAGGGCATAAAATGCTCATGATAGTGTCGCAGCAGAGGGATATAATATGGTACACAAAAATGCAATAAAACACCCCCTGACAGTTTTGACTCACAAGGGGGCAGTGCTGTAAATATGCTAACCCAAGGAGCACCATATAGAGTGTATGTTAAGTGTAGTGGGTGACACCTGACTTTTTTGTTGGAGCAAAACTGGTACCATCCAAGGCCATCCAAATATTGATAAATCTCATTTTCACAAGGAAATCTTTAGGCTGGATGACACTACACAAGTGTTGCTTTGAATTCATCCAAGATTAACAATCAGCCTGAGCCTGTGATGCTTGATGCAAGGCGGAATGGATGGTTGGCACAAAACATTTTGTGTGTGAGTAAGTCTACAAACTTGAATCTTTTCCCTCCTGATCTAATTTCTCATGAGTCAGAGCCACTACTTTTACATCATGTTCAATTTTAACAAGTGGAATGTCAATGACCACGCAAATATGACCAGATCCAATCAAAAGCCAATAAAACTGAGCAGGATAAAACTAACAAACTAACTAACTACATAAATACATAAATAAATAAATAAATACCGGGAATAAGGAATGAGGAAAGAATGGTATGCAGCTGAGACAACTGAAAAAGTTAAATGATTTGTGGCATTATACAGGACACCTGTAGAATATGTATGAATTCCAAGAGATCATAGCACACCAACAGCTTGTATTTTGAGTGGTATATTTAGTGTAATCTACTATATATGTAACTTCACTATCTGTTTGGAATTTAATTTTTTTTTTGGCATTTCTGCTTTATTTGACAGTCGCAGTAGAGATAGACAGGAAAGGCAGGGGAGAGAGAAGGGAGGACAGGACCTGAGGTCGGATTTGAGCCCCGGCCACTGCGACTGGGACTAAGCCCTGGTGTATGGTAGGTGTTCTTTACCGGTGAGCCACTGGGCGCCCCCTGTTTGAATTTTAAATGTTGTGGTATATCCCCAACACTGGAGGAGCAACTTTTGAAGTAAGAAGTGTTTGCTTATATCCAGAGTAATCAAATGCCTCAGTCAGATGAGTTTAAACTATTTTCATTTAAATAACATTTACTATATGAAACCACTATACACTCATTTTGACCACTGTTATGTCAGACTGGTTATGACTAAAGTATGTATCAGCCTAAATTTTTTTGTGCACAGTTTCAGTTATATTGTATAGTACAGTATATGTACTGTATACAATTGGCTGCTGAGTCTTTATTGAGTTGTGGTCAGCACATGGGATAGGCCTGAGTTTTTGTATTGTATCATACTATAGTATTTTTTTTTCTTTTCTTGTTTCTTTCTTTGTTTTTCCTCAAAAAAGTGCAAGGGAGGGCTTTCACTTATGCTTTGCATGCTCAGGAATTTAGATTTGCTCTTGTCAAATGTTGGGCATTTTGTAGTTCATAAATAAAAAAAAGAGCTAGCAAAATTCTTAAATTGAACACATTTCAGGCATTTATATTGAAAGGAGCTGACAATGTGGTTTATATAAAGAATGATTCTCTATTCCACTTTTATTAGTTGGGGGAATAAATAAATGTAACAAAGCAAAATGTCTGCAAAGGAAATTTTCTTTTTTAAATACGAAGCAATCTTGTGCAATTGTATACACCTGTATTTATTGTCTCGAGTGGCACTGCATCATTTCAAAAGCAATGTGGTTCAAGGTAACAAGGAAAGGTTATCACAGCAATTGTCTACTGCTGCTCAAGTGCAAAATATGATACATTTTATCGGTTGCTTATGGGGTCTCAGGGGGCAGCCATGTAGAAAGCATGATTCAAGGACAAAGTACTTTCTCAAGAAAGTCTTAAAGGATTGGAAACACTAAAACATATTTTTAAAGATGGTAAGTGGTGTCAAGGTGTGTTTTGAGAGAGAAGACAATAATACTAGGTATTACTTTTACCTATGTCCATGTGTTGTCAGCAGTGAATGTTTTAGGCACTTAATCTATAGCTTTATCAGGGTATAAAATCTAATTTCAGTTCAACTCCACATAATCAGATTGATATTATAGGCTCTACTCCCTCTCCTTCTTTCTCCACTGCTGCTCTTTCTGCCCAGTTCACTGAAGTTTTCAAACTAGAGGGGTAGGTGGAGAGGGACTAAAGCTTGGGGTGCCATCATGCTTTAAGTGCATTCTTAAGTCTGAAATATTTCTCTGAGGTCTGAGATGAAAGCTTTACAGTGCAACTTTGGTCTAAAGTCACTGGTGTGGAGTGTGAAAAGTAGAACTTGACTTACCTATGTAAGGAACCATGCAGCGGCAGGTTGTCCACATGCACATGAGAACAAAGGGGAGAGGACAAAAGAGATACAGAAGAGGATTAGGATGGATCTAAGATTGCTCATAAAAACAGCATGATCTATGGCAATGTGCTACTTGATGCACTGGACCACATTTTCAGTCACATGGATATGTGGTTCGGTGAATCCACCTGTTCTCTAATTCTGAAGTGAATGCAGCCAAGTTGGTGGTGAACGGTTGGCTCTAGGCTTGCCATGGTGCACATATTGAGGGGTGGGGCTATCCATTTAACTTTGGCAGTGTGATATTAACATGGGATGCAGGGCAACACAGAGACCTAATGTTCACTGTGGACAAAACCCAAACTCCCGTTGCTGGGAGAACACACTCTGAGAATCTGTGTACATTCTGGTACAATCTGTGTTCACAATTGCATATGTGTGTCCTCCATTAGATAGAATGGCATCAGGCCTTTAAAAATCAGCTTGGGAAAACAGAGTGAAGCTGAGGTAAGCAAGAGGCAGAAGGGGGGTTCATGCTGAAGGGGGAAGTTTCTATCTCTCACTGGCTTTGGGTAAAAATCCTGAGCCCCATTGATTGAGCATTGTAATCCAGGTCAGAGCCCTGAACTGGCAGCCACAGAAGCTACCCAAGCAGGGAGCCGGCCAGGTTGAAATTGATCCTGCCGGCTCCTGAATCAAATAGTGTTCAAAGCCTCTGTGCCACGCTGCATGCTGATACAATCTTCTTTTTGACCTCAGTGCAAAGTGAGACAAAGAAAGACAGAAAGAAAGAAAAGAAGGAAAAATAAAAAGGGAAGAAAGGAAAAAGAGAAGAGAGGTAGAAAGATAGGCTGAAAGAGAGGGAAAGAAAGGGAAAAGGAGAGAGATAAAGGTAGAAAGAGAGGAATGTGAAGTTCCCTAAAACCTCTAAGTTTCTGCACTGCTGAGGTGCTGGCGTACTCAGCTTTGGAGTGATATGATTTCATGATATTTTTGGGGGATGTCAAGTGTGAACTCTATAAAAATCGAGTGTGGTTGTAATTTGTTGTAGTGTAAAGCACTGCAAGTAGCTTTGTAGTCTGGAGTGGTGCAAGCAGAGCAGTGTAGAGGGACTTGGGGTATAGTATATACTGTATATCCTGTCTATAAACTTCTGGCCCTCCTCTCTGGAGATGAGTTTGGAGCCACACTAAACCTTTGGAAATAATCCAAATGCAGCATGTCGTGTCAGAATGTCAGTTCAAGGCAGGGCGCCTGTCATGAGTGACTGGCTGCTTAGAAGGTTCCAACATCAATAAGCATACAGAAACAAATAAAAAATAATGATTAAAAAACACACTGCTTAGATGTGACTAGTGACCAACATCAACGTAATAACCTCAAAGTAATAAGATTTCAAATTACGTGAATGAATGAAAACTTGCATGACTGTGATCCTCTATCTTCCTACTCAGTGGAGTAATGTAGCTCAGTAGGTTGTCTGTCTGACCAAAAAGCCACAAACAGCATGTAATGGGCTCACAAATCACTTCTGGAATGTTGACAACCTGCAAAACCCTGCTGAGCACACCAAGCCTCTGGTCTCCCAAACAGTGGGGAGAGACAGAGGTGTTTATCTGCTTGTTGCCTTCCAACTGAAAAAATACATTTCTTACTGAAGAAAACATATTACATCAATTGTGAGCAGCCAGTCCACATCAAACCTCCTTTGTGAAGAAAATAAAGGGTGGAGGAGGAGACACAAAAACATACATGAGAGCAATTTAGTTGCAAGGCAGACTGCCTGTTTCAATCTCACAATATGCTGCCTCCTGCTAAACATGAGCGACCGTGGAGCAAATCAGTAGGGCGTGGAACAAGAGCGCATCTGACAGTCTACATTGAATCAATCACTGTTGCTAACCAATTGAGGCTATGGTGTGGGGGTGTAGAGTGAAAAAGACTTTTTCTTTTGGTGGAGCAGCAGGAGAATCTCTGATGTAAGGAATTTTAACATGGACAAGAAAACACATGCAACCTTTATTTTAAAAGGCATGTCTCTGTCATTTGGCATCGTACAATTTGACATTAGTGATGTATGATCATCATCAACACCAAATGTTACAGGGAAAACAATTTACTCCACATTTAGACAGTCAAACATCATGTACCCTTATTGAAATTGGTTTGTATTAAAGTACAAGTGACTTTGGATGTATGGTGAAAATCCTGTCATTGGGCCAGACGTGGCAACATTTGCTTCAAGTTTCTCATATTTTTCTGTTAAAAAAATTAAATAATAAACACAAGTCAACCCACATGCACCATACTTTCTTAAGCATCCATAACTGTTCTTACACAAGTGTGATGAATGATGAATCTCACTCGTTTGTAAACTGGAGGTGGGTGGCTAAGCATTTGTTATTAGCATGTGTAACGCCCCATACACCCTATATAAGGGCAGTTATCGTGCTGTGTGCAAAATACTCTGGCACATGCCCAAGAATTGGAGATGCCAGAACTGGGGACTGCAGGAAGAACTTCTACGGTGAAAAGAAAAAAAAAAAAAAATCTGAAGAAAAGTATTGTTTGATGAAAAAAAAGCAGACAGAGCATCAGTACTGGCATTACAGGAAAGCCAAAAAGTGAACCATGGCAAAAAAAAAAAAAAAAAATCTGCAATGCTGTGAATGTCAGCTCAGCAGAGGGACATACAGCTGCTAAAATAAAATTAACTTTCTCCAGTTTCTGAAGCCCCAACACCAAGGACAGTTCTACTGTATAAAAGCTCTAAAATTCATTAACAGTTTTTTTAATGCCAACAGCAGAAGAAAGAACAAAGAAAGAAAGAAAGAAAGAAAGAAAGAAAGAAAGAAAGAAAATGGAGGACAATAAAAGAAACACTGGAAATTGAAAATGTATTGAAAATGGAAAATGTCCTTCAATTTAAATGTATGCTTCTTCATGTTGGACAAACATGTAAATAATATGTTATCTTCGTATGAGTACTTTGACCACTTGTAAATTTTTTCTATCCTAAGAGAAAAAACCAAAACAAAACAAAACAAACAAACAAACAAAAAAAAAAAACAAATAAGAAAACCCAAGAAATCAATGGGTACTAACAAAAAACACACAAATTGGTAGGTACAAATAAATATTAAAATAAATTTGTTTGTACATCTCTTCCTTTATCTGGCTCATTGTGTCCTTTTAAAAGCTCTGCAATTGGAAGTAAGAGTGGCATGTCTTTATGGATCTGCAGTGGCCTCAATTTAGTGAACTTTAATCACAAACAGGTCAACCAAAGACCATCAGACTATGTTTAGTTCCTTTCCAGTCAGCAAACTTTCACCCAAAACAACAGAACCATGGGGCCTCACTGGCGACTTTTATATCCAAGTTGACAATCCATTAGCAGGGCTGATTTCAGCCGCACTCCAAGTGAAATAACCTTACCTAAACACCTCATCCAGGAAGAGTAAACAGGTAATCAGGTTGAAATTTTGAGCAGAAGAATTTTTGTTTAGTAGCTCTGTGATACACCTATATGTAGAATCTCCAGTCCACCCACCATGCGCTCAAGTCCCAATTTAAGCTCAAGTTTATTTGAGGGCCTTCATCATTGTTAGAGTCTCAAAGAGCTTTCCAGGCCCACAGTTTATAGAGCACAAGAAACAAATGTCTTGGATATGGGAGGAAATTGGAACAACATACAAAGACGCAGGGGCCATATGTATGCTCCTCACAGGAAGGGCCAGGAAATGAGCTGTAGGGGCTATCAGGGATCAGGCTTGCTATGAGCCGACAGTACAAACCACTCCACCCCACACTTTCATTAAATGATTCCCTATTACAAGAGGAAAGCATCAGGCTGAAGAAACAGACCTGTTTAAATCAGAGTAATGAAAGAAGAAGGTGCTGGGTATGGGCACACCAATGAAAAATATTCAGAGAAAAACAAGATACACACACACACACACACACACATTCTCCATCACAGTGGCGGTTCTGCCCATGTTGCCACCCTAGGCGAAATTACTGCCTTGCGCCCTTCCGTGTTAGCACTCCGACCCCCCACCCCCCACCCCCTCGCCCCTCAGAGGGTAACGGCCGCTACCAGTGCCCCTCCGGCCGCTAGAGGCGCCCTCCCAGAGCCAGCCAGGCTGTGCAGGGCACCTTTTCAGCAAGCAGGGGCGCCGGCACCTGCTCAAATAGCCTACCATTTTTGGAAAAATTGTTTTTATATGGACAAAATCTTGTTTGAATAAAAGAGCCACGGACTGTGGCACCAGTCGGCATCGGGAAGGCCGGCTGCGGCCCAGGTCGGCATCAGGTGGGCCGGTGAGCGGCACTGATGATTTTTTTTTTTTTTTTTTTTTTTTGCTCCATCATGATACATGGCAGCAGTACTGTCATGAACTGATCCATACTGCACATCCATTAACAGTTACCTGCAAAAGCTCAATAGTGAATGTGCAGTCTCCATGTTGCTGTACTCAGTTACACTGTGTTTTTTTTTTTTTTCCACTGCTCTGGCCTCCATTCTCTATAGAGCCCCCGGCAGAGCAAATGCCTGATCATTACCCAGACATCTTAAACAACGAGAGCTTTCCTATAGCTTGAGGTTCAACTTTTATGGGTGATTAACCAAGTAAGATACTACTGTATCTCAACAAGCTATAAACTGCTATCAGCGAGAGTTATAGCTATCTAAATGCTGATGTACCGTACGTGGGAAATAAAAAAAGGGCTACATCTGCAGTGAATCTAGATTTAATAACAACTGTGATGCTGCACTGCCACAATGCCCTGTAGTTCACAGGTTTTGCCATTTCATATATCACACTATATAAAAGCATGTGTTACAAGAAAAAAAAAAAAGGTGAAAAGCTGTGATGATGAAAGACCTTTCACCTTATCATGTCTGATCCATTCAATTTCCTGTAAGGTGCATGATGGGTTCTTATAATCATGCCTTACATATTGTAAGAAATGAGTGCAACTACCTTCTATTTGCACTTTTGCCTTTTTTCTTGTCTTTATATTGGGAAGATAGCAGAATTGTTTGTTTGATTATTGTAATTCATTGAAGAAGACATTATAATTATGTGGCTACTCAACTATAATTATTTATAAAAAAAAAAAAAAAAAAAAAAAAAAAAAAAACCTTATGCCTTGTGCTTGTGCAAATTGTAGGAAAAACACACTCAGTATTTTGAAAGATGAAACTGTCTATCCAAAGGCCCTTGTTCCGGCACAAGAGAAGGTCACTTCTGACGAGGCCATATTCACCATGGTGACAAGAGAATAATCCCATCAGGTGTGCATCAGCCATTTTCTTATTGTGTTTATCGGCAGGGTTATCAAATCTGAAACACTCCAGAAGTCCCTGTCTCAGAAGAGTCCCTGAATCCCTGAACAACCTCATTTAACCTTCATGTATGAAAAGAGGAAAGAAAAAAAAAAAAAAAAAAAAAAAAAAAAAAAAATAATAATAATAATAATAATAATAATAGTAATAATAATAATAATAACAACAACAACACAAAATATGAAACCCAAACCCCTATAATGGCGTTACAAAAATATCACTGCCTTAAATGGTTCTTACTCACTTAGCTGTTGTTACCTTTGTTAATTCCTAATTTAGTTTGTGTTACTTGGCATTTCTTGTAATTGCTGTATTTTACTTTGTTATTTCCCCAAAAGGTAAAAAAAACCAAAAAAACAAACAAACAAACAAACAAACAAACAAAAAAACAAAAACAAAAACAAACAAAAAAAAAGTGTATGACGAATATGCTAAAATTATTGGTATATATATATTTTGCTGTATTATTTAATATAGCCTGCTTGGTGGAATTTCTAGTCACTTTGATACCTGAAATAATTATATAAAATAACAATAATTACATAAAACAACAATAATATAATTTATCTAATATAAACTAGTATTACTGCCATAATAGTTTTATTATTTTGATGACTAAATAAGAATCACTTTAATCACTTTATCTACCATTTGCTGTTGAGCTACATCAACAAGCACAGTGCTAGTAACAGCCTGCCTGAGGTAAGCAGTAAGACGTAACACACACACCAAGCTACTAACCTATATACACTATAGAACAAATCGGTGCCCCTGGGCTGTAAACTCAATTATACCACTTGTTTTTGTTGACTGCAAACAGGGTTTGACATGAGGGCTGATGTTAGAGGAGGCCTGCAATCTCTGCAATTATCGTTATTATTGTTGTTGTTAGAAAATTTCATAGTCATATTTTGTTTTTCTGCATTATACTTCAGTTGTCTTGTATAGTTTGTAGTTCTCCCCCATTGAAAGAAAGAAAGAAAGAAAGAAAGAAAGAAAGAAAGAAAGAAAGAAAGAAAAATACAACTGAGGCCTCTTTCGTCTCTCTAAATGAAACGGCTATATTTAATAAACAAAGTGAGCAAAGTGTGTATATGTAGACCACGCCTATTAATTAAATATTTAGCCCCCTCATCTACACATGAATGCTTCTGTCTTAATTGTAGTGAACACAAGCATGAAGTCATAGCGAGGAAAAGATATTGACTGCAAAAGGCTGCGACTCAGAATTGACAATACATTCACCAACCAAAGCCAAACACTGAGGATAGTTATCTGTATCTACAGACAGACAGATAAATGGATAAGATAGGTAAGTAAGGTAACTTTCGCCACTAATTCTGTGCCTATTGCCTCACCACTTCTGTCTGTTCCCCCTTCCAGTCTCTGAATGTTATAAAATCCAAAAAAGATGTAATAATGATAATGAAAGCAGACTATTTAATAGCAGCTTTTGATTAAAAAGCATGTTTACCTGATCTTGTGTCCTGTCCTCTCCCACTGGCACCACACAATCTTATTAGAAGATGCTGATGAGAGTATATTACCTGAATAAATCACAATGTCCTATGTTTATTGTCTGTGTGTGTGTGTGTGTGTGTGTGTGTGTGTGTGTGTGTGTGTGTGTGCGTGTGTGTGTGTGTGTGTATGTGTGTGTGTGTGTGCGTGCGTGTGTGGAAGAGACAGAGTGACAGAGAGGGGGTAGGAGGCGTGTATTACACTTTCATATGTAGTACTAACTCAATATGTCGTGCTTTTGCTAAGTTGCATTGTTTACTTTATGTAACGTTGTTTTTGCCAGTGGCGAGCACAGCTTTCACAGGTGAGAAAAATGATGCCTCGAGTCGCCCCAAGTCCCTTTCGCACAGAGGGTTAAGACACATTGCACACCCTGATTTATTTATGGTGTTGCATGGATCATTTCTTTTATAACATTGCAGCCTATAACTAACTGGTACTATGTATTTCTGCTGTAATATGTAGTATAAAATCACATCCACCTGTTCAAGAAAACTAACGTAACTCACTAATGTAACCTCGGTCAGAATGAATGTCCAAATTGTCAAAAAGAAAATCGTTGGCGCTCCATCAGATATCCTCTCTTGGTACAAAGTGGTCCTAATGAGAGCTCTTATCATGACTTTACAATGTCAATTATTCATATTTTAGTTTAATGCATGTTAATACACAATGCCACCTGGCTGATGCAGAACTCCATAATGTAATTCAGCAATAACCAGGTCACTCACATCAACAGGTTAGAAATATGATAGCATACAATTCTCGGCAAGTAGTGGCCCATACCTTTATCAAATGTTTTAATCATATTCCTAGATAATCACAGTTAGGCTTGCATATGAGTGCCATTGAAAATTCATTATTTTGAGAGAAACTGGGTTATTTGCACTGTACAGCTGAAGGACAATCTGCCGTCTTCTTTAATTTTGACTTTTCAATAGCTGATTTTAAAGGCAAAATACAACACATTCTCTCAATGAAGACATATTCCAAATGTGCTGCAGATTTATGTAGTTATGTTCTGTGACTCACGGGGCAAGTGTGTCTACATCATTCTCAATATGTTGATTCAGTTTACCCACAATCAAGCAACAGGATGCACATACTGCATGGTTGTTTTAGGGGCTGTTGTAGATATTTTTGGCAATATTATTTGTTGCCCCAAATCCATCTGATACAGCAAGCTGTTGGAGCTGCCATGAATTTCAGATCAGCCTGCATGCCTCACCCAATCAATTAATGAAAAACAGCTAACTCATTTGCACACATATTTCACAGCCAATCAAACTCCTTCAAAACGGCCTTCCATATTTCTGTTCAATCTAACAAGCTCTGATTACAGTGATACCTCTACACTGAAAATCTAAAAAACACGTAAGCTTCTCATCGCATACAATACCATAATAACAAGAGTTTAGAGAAGAGAACAGAAGATAAGAGAAGACATGACATAATTTCTTAAACATATATATATATACACCTACTCCTGTCTCCTTTTTTAGCATAACTTGTTGTCTTAATGTCACTCTATCTGATTGGAATTGTTTCCATTTTGCAATTTTGTTGCAAAGGTACAGAGTAATGGCTTCTCTCAGTCTCTGTGCAATAAAGGTGCATCAGCTATCTGACGTGCCTCTGTCTTTTTAATTAAAGAGAAGTTCAAGATACAATGATACAGATCACAAAACATACTAAATGGTCTATACCAATATGTCTGTACAAATATGAGAAAAGCAAATGGAGACTGAATTAGTGGAGTGTCATGTTGCAAAACACACATCAGTGTCCTCTCCTTGCCCTGCTCTATGCTGAGATATGGATCACACTTCTTGTGGGCCTTGATGTGATGTAATACCCATGGTATTAGAAACAGACTCCGGACATTAGGTGGGTGCACCTGATGCCTCTGAACATAAGTAGGCGAGACAGTGCTGCGCTGCCCTCTAAGAAGGGGCTATGACACTGAACATTTAAAAGCTAGAAAAAAGGCAGACATAGAGAGTGAAATAAAATGGTAGCAAGGTCTGTGAGTTGGAAGTTACAGTAAAATATGTACAGCAATGTATTGCGAGCAAATATTAGAGAGTAAAAGAGATGGCATTGAGGGGGTTCATTATAACAGGACTCGGCTAAGGTGGTGTGATCAGTGTTTCTATGTTACTGAAGGTAGTCTTTGCATGTATGCTTCTGAACCGTATGTATCCCACAATTCTGTGTAGGGAAGGCACAGTAAATCGATAATGCAATATATACTCCTGATCAAAATCTTAAGACCAGTTGAGAAATTGCAAGAATTTACATTTTGCACTGTTGGATCTTAAAAAGGTTCTAAGTAGAGCTTCAAAATGCAAAAAGAAGAAATGGGAGTGAGACAAAAAAAAAAAAAATGAGTAAGCAATTTATTACAAACAACCATTAAACTGAAATAGGCTGTTCATCAGCTGATCAAAAGTTTAAGACCGCTGCCTTTAAAAGCCCAAATCTTCGCAAAAATTAACAAGAAACCTTTTTTTGCCTTTGCCATCAGGAGGTCATGACAGTGTGGATACCTGACAGAAAATGACACTGAATCCACATTTTTGCGAAGATTTGGGCTTTTAAAGCTGTGGTCTTAAACTTTTGATCAGCTGATGAACAGCCTATTTCAGTTTAATGGTTGTTTACAATAAATTGCTTGCTCAATTTTTTTTGTTTTTTTGTTTTTTTGTTTTTTTGTCTCACTCCCATTTCTTCTTTTTGCATTTTGAAGCTCTACTTAGAACCTTTTTAAGATCCAACAGGGCAAAATGTAAATTCTCGCAATTTCTCAACTGGTCTTAAGATTTTGATCAGGAGTATACTGTGATACTTCCTCTTGTGAGACATTACTGATACACATGCCAAGTATGTATAGAATGCGTACTTGTTCTCTGCCTTCAGGTATTTTAACTAGAATTGTTCTGTCAAGGGCATGTTGCAACTGGTGTATATATAACACCAAATATAATTTAAAATGAAACCATGACTGATTCCCATTGATGTAACTGATTATTCAGTTACAGATATCCTGATGTATCAAAGCTGATTATCTTACAATATGCCACATATCGCAGAATCAGCTGTAGCATTATTATCGTGATTAAAACTATAGTGATTTCCACCCCTTGTGCATACATAGGAAGCAAAATTCCATTCGATTAAAAGAAGCAAAAATGCAGCTGATCCAGTGAAATTCATCTTTAAATGTAAGCTAAAATGCATAGTTTTATGTAACATTAGCGCATTCCTCCTCCATCTCCTAAAAGCCCTTACAAAGATAAGGCTCAAGATGGTTTTCTCCGCCATGTGCTGCAGGTATGAGAGCGTGACATCAACATTAACATTTCTGGTGATGTGCGTGACATATATGTTTGGTCTGCAAAGCTACTGAGGACCCGTCCTTCCTCGGCTGCAGCCTAGACTCTGAGGGGCAGCTTTTGATTCACCATGTCCAGTCCCACAGCACCTTGTTAATTATGCAGCATCAACTGTTGCTGGAGTTTAAGTTACTACAGTTCTGGAATAATCAGAATAACCACATCATTCACTCAATTCAGGCTACTGTCAAGACAAATACAGTTCATTGCAACACTATATTGTTGCAATATATGTGCTGTGTATGTGCTATATGTACTCCCTGAAATGCAAGTAAAATCAAGTGTGACAGACCTAAGACACTGGCTATTATTGGTTCCATGTTGGTTTCATTTTGTTGTTTTATTACAGTGTGATCAGTTTAATTTTTTTTTTCTAAAAATACATTTAAAAGTGAGACTGAAGCAAATGCAACATTATTTATATAAGTAATTATAACTTGATAATCTAATCAATTTTTAAGACCTGACGAAAGTGCATTTAAGACATTTTAAGGCCCAAAATTAAGATTATTGTATTTTAGATTTTTAAGGACCCATATAAACCCTGCTGCTTGACAGTTGCATTAATCTCCATGAGTGTTTCTGTTGCGAGAAATGCCCTTGTTAAAAAAAAAACCAAAAAAAACAAAAACTCTGTTAAGACAGATCCTGTGGAGACAAGATGTAAGAGTAGGCAGGTTTACATTAGTCAGAGATTACATCAGGTGATTTCACTGATTGGCGCACTGGGTGATTTCACTGATTAACATGACTTCAACCAGTACACATGACTAATCAGTGAAATTATCTCATGTCTGTTTGTAAAGCCTTGCAGAGATTCAGAGGGGATTCAGCTATCAAAGTAGTCTGCGGTGAATGACAGGAAGAACTCTTGACCGAGTACTTGATATAGACAAGCTGGTGAGATCAGAGTAAAAGGTTGGATGTTAAGCCCCTTTTTAAGTACATGGTATCAGCTCTATTCGCCTTGGCTCTATCCACTTTTTTTGGTTTTCTATTGGGCAAAATTATGGGATATTATCTGATGCTGTTACTATTTTTGGAACCTCATCAAGTGAGCAGAGCAGATACTAAAAGGAGATGTGAAATGCTGTGGACCATTGACTGGTCAGATAGAAATTGAACAGCGAAGCCCTGACGGTTGCTGCTTACAGCCAAGAAATACCAAAGCAACATTTATGAAACTTGTGTCATAGTTGATGATCTTTTTCTTTCTTTTTTTTTTTTCTCCATGTGTGTTCATGTGTTCATGTGAAGCAGCCATTTTGAGTTGGCCATTTTATTTGGTTATTTAGATATTTATTTTAAAGTAAAACACTCACATGGGCCTCTGGTAGAGAAGGGAGGAAAAACTAGTCAACACTCTCTCAAGCAGCTGACAGGGCCAGGAGGAGATACTATAATGGAAAACGAAATCCCCAAAAAATAAATTGAGTAGAGCCGAGGTGAGTAAGTTCAATAGGTAGCAATAGGTATCTTAACCCCTATGGAGGGACTTATTATCAGAGCCTACAGGTGGATGCCGGGGTGGAGGTGGAGTGGAGGTGGGACTGAAAACCGCAGCAGGGAGCATCATGGAGGGGCAGAGAGTGACTAACTGTGCTTTGCTGGTTTAAATAGACTGTCTTACCACTTAACAACAGTAGAAAATACAATGGGGATTATAGTAAAAGTTGATGTCAGGTGGGGCAAACTATTTATCTGGGCCTTCACTGACAAATCACCAGATTTGTGGCAACACTGGGGATAGCCAATACTCTTCCGCCATTCTCAAGTTAAGATGATGTATTGCTGAGGCAAGGGCCAATAACTGAGCCCTGTGTGCTTCATTAACAAGAATGAAACATGGATTTTTATCTTATTTCTCTGAGTGAAGTATAGCAAAGATGACACTTCTGGAATTATTAGAGTTTGTAATTTCATTTGCACTTCAAAGGAACAGCTCACCCCAACATGAAAATTCAGCCAGTATCTAGTCACCCAAATTGAAACTCTACTGAGGTTTGTCAGACCGTCAAACACACAAGTTAGCAAGTTAGCCCTCACTGTTTCCTCTCAACTTCACAAACTATTGAAGTTAATAGGGCAATTATTTGCAGCTCCAAAATGACAAAAAAGTCAAACAATCCACAAGTCAAATATTTACCTCATAATTTATTTTATTTTCCTCATTGACAATGCTTTGGTACAGAATGTGCCAACAGACATGTCTTATAGCTCAATTACCCTACATTAGCAAGCAGAGTCTTCTGCCAGGGATATACACACGACCAAAGCATTGACAGTGAACAAAATATAAGAGATAATGAGGTAAATATTGCACTTTTGGACCCACAGAGGGTCATCCTATAATATTTCAGAACTGTAAAAGATGGCCCTGTTATCTTTAATAGTTTGGGAGAGGGGTGAGATGGACCGTGTGGCTAAGGCCCTGTATGTATGAATATCATTGGAGTTTTGACTGACATGAGGGTGAGTACATAATGGCTCAATTTCATTCTGAGGTGAACTGTTCCTTCCAAACTTAAAGCACTGACCTCAAATGAGCCCATTTTTTCCCATAAAAAGTCTATAGAGATATTTGAATAGCTAGAGTAGAGAAAAAAAAAACAAATATGGAAAATACTTGCTCTAATTAACTTAACGACACTTTTTACCCAATATTTGTCCGATGACTGCCTGTGGTCTGTGGGCAAGACCCTGTTGGCTTTTACAAAGCCCAAATTATCAGACTTTTCTGTCAGCATTCCTAAGTTTTGGGAAAACATAATCAAGGAGCCTTGGCTGGCTAAATCTGCTTCACCTTTAAATTATTTCTTAAAACTTATTTTTATAGTCTTATTGTTATCTTAAAATCCTTTGATGTTTTGGCCTCCCTTTGGGCTGTGTTTGTTATGTTGCTTTTAAATATCTTTTTGGTTGTTGTTTTCTTTTACCTTTCTTTCATTTCTTTTGCTGCTAATTTTGCACATTTTTAACCCTCTTCTAAAGCATTGCAACTATGTTTTTAAAAGTGGTACATGAATAAAATGTAGTATTATTATTACATAATGATATACAGGGGGTATTTCCTGAGGTCTGCATGAAAATGTCCTGTGGATTCTGTGGGGCAGTGCACCTGCGTGGCTCTCATCAAGAAGATCAGTGTGTTATTCCTACATCTGTCTGCTGAACTCACACTGCCACAGAGGTTCTGCCATTGAGTGATATACATTCCCCTGCCTCTAAAGTAGAGCATCTCCCCAGTGCCAAGCCATGTCGACATGAAATATTTCGCACGTCTCCAATATGCCCCTGTTTTCTCTTGTCATCTGCTGTAAAAATAATATTCATTTTGTTAATGAAATGCTTTTTGAGGCATATGCATGAAAAGCAAATGGAAATAAAAATTGTTTGTGGGGTTAGTGTTAACTGGCAAATATGCTTACTGCTGATTCTAGTGTAATGCAAGTCAAAAAACTGTACAAATGCATTTGAGATTTGAAGGATTATTTATACAGAAATAATGAACTATAGATTGTTTAATAAGAGATCTGCAGCAATGAGTGTACTAAAGCGGTAGACAAGATGTCCCTCTGAGTAAATACCTTCTACATTATGCTTTTGATTGACAAGGAAAAACGGTATCACTCAGGCACACTGGTGTACAGCATACACATACTGTCCCAGTTATATGAAGAAATGAGGAGAAGAAACCTCAGACAAGAAAAACAACCTAAGAATGAAATATCAAAAGTGACACAGCATAATTTGAAATAGACTCAGATATGGGGCCCTACCTTGTGCCACCCGCTACCCGCTGCCACTACCCACTACACGCAAATTGCGGATTTAGGAACTTCCGCTATCCCTAAACGGTATCTTGCGCCCACGCTACCCGCTATCCATTATGCCGACTCCGTTATTTGCGCCTAGAGGTGTGTCCGTGGGCGTGTTTCATGTGCTATCCCTAAAATTGCTATCTTGCGCACACAGTTTAGGGAAAGCGGATAGCGGGTGGTCCTGTTACGAGAGCGCGCCCAGGTGGCTTCAATACACACCCTGACGAAGCCTTGCCACGCACACGGTCGGACTGATACCGGGACGCCACCGGAATGGACTGAGTATATTACTCATATAGACTGTTTAGAGGAAAGACTGTTTTAATTGGACACTTACGCCAGCACGTTTTATTGTTTTATCATAAGCCAGCAGCTGTGCTATATTTTTATTTTTAATATTTTATTTGCCCAATCTACCTTTTCAATAAATTAGTTTACACATAGTTCCACCTCTGCCTCTTGTGTGTGTGTGGTGTGACCCGGGGATTTTACTCAATCAGTACAACCTTGTGACACGTCCACTTGGACACATATGGCTCAACCTCCCGAATTAACTCGCCTATAATATAATATATATAATATGTATATAAATATAAAGCCAACTTGCTTTAGCCTCAGTAGAACCCCTGAGAAAATCTACCTCCCTCTCTCCATCACAGGTTTAGGATTTAGGATTTAGGATAGCGCATCCTGCCCTTAAAGGCAATGGCACCTGGCACACTGATTGGTGTAACTGGCGTAACGCCCAAAACACGCCTATGCATAATATAGCGGGTAGCGCAGCTGTTTTACAGATAACGGGAGGTGCGTAAGATAGCAACTTTTGCGGGGGAACGCCTCTTGCGCAATGCTAAATCCCTAAATAACGGGTTTAGGGACTTTGGCGCAAGATAGGGCCCATGATGTCATTTAAGGTGCTTGTTTAGGGGATCATGAAGTACTGTACAAGCAATTATATAAACCTGACCACTCACATTTTATCATTCTTAACATTTAATACATTCACCTCGGAATGTCTCACACACAGACACAGACACAGACACACACACACCCAGACACACACACACACACACACACACACACACACACACACACAGTTTTACACTAGATTTTACAATAAGCTTAAACAGTACGTAGTGTGTGTTGGACTATGGAGCGATTCATCATTAAAACAAAATTACAAAATTATGTTCACATGGGTCATGGAGTACCGGAGGGAAGCAAATGATGAGCAGATGTTCTGTTGGCTTCGGGGAACTATGTGGCCCTCAACTCAACGGCTTAATGTTTAAGGACTACATCACTGATTTTGAATGTTTTACAATGCAACAAACCATTTTGCATATCATGTAAACATTTCACAACATATAAGGCCAGACAAAAAAAAAAATCTCGGTTCCGGTTTCCGACCGAGTGTCCCATTTAATCCCCGAGTCAGGTTATTTTATTGGCCTCTGTGTAAAAATAAATAAAAAAATAAAGGCACTATGCGACCAAGTGTGACCTTGTTGGCATTGGTCAAAAGTTAAGCAGGGCTTTTATTTTGATCTATGTTGCACTCGCCTTATTTGTGATGTTCTCTCGTAACTTCGGAAAATAACTTCATGGAATCACGCACCACCAACAGCACTGGCTGGAGAGAATGGACTTACACACGGTGTGTGTGATTTGTCCTCACAAACCACCAGCTAAAATTATCCGACTACAAGAGAAAACCTTTGATGTAGTGAAAGAGGTGAAACAGTGCC